>NC_134492.1:39245371-39465948 GCF_040206685.1 Ascaphus truei | reverse complement strand
TACCCTCTCTCTCTTCCACCCTCTCCCACCTTCTCTCTCTTCCACCCTCTCCCACCCTCTCTCTCTCTCTCCCACCCTCTCTCCCACCCTCTCTCTCCCACCCTCTCTTTCCCACCCTCTCTATCTTCCACCCTCTCCCACCCTCTCTCTCTTCCACCCTCTCCCACCCTCTCTCTCTTCCACCCTCTCCCACCTTCTCTCTCTTCCACCCTCTCCCACCCTCTCTCTCTCTCTCCCACCCTCTCTCTGTCTGTCACCCTCACCCACTCTCTCTGTTTTATCTTAACTGCACTATACCTACACCGAAATAACCTATTCTGCTTTCTTCCAGATCTGACTCTCAAGTTTCACACGGGAGACATCAGAAGACAGGTAGGGAACACCTCCCCTCCAGTATAGTACCTTGAGGGACTGCGGATCAGGTAAGATCCCAGATGGGATTTCTGCTTTGGAAATTGTTAAGAGGGGGCATCCTGACACTGGTTAGTGGGTTCAGAAGTTATTCACGTCTGGCTTTTTTTTTTGGTTCGGTTGGTGAGGTCAACACACACGCACGCACGCACGCACGCACACACGCACACACACGCACACACACACACACACACACACTGTACTTTTCAAAATAAACCTAAGTTTCTATGAAAATTTAAGTTTTTGTTTTTTGCGGCCCACATAAACTTAAACCTTGTTTATATGGCCCGTGTTAGCCTTTGAGTTTGACATGCTTTGTGTAGGTGTATCTTACTGTCCAAAAAGACACTCTTAGGGCTGGAGCACACACCGTGCTACACGACGTGCGCACGCTTTCGTGCGCGTTCATCACCGACCCCTGGCGGCCAATGGTAGTGTTCATTGTTGAAACTACCATTGGCTGCAAAGCACGGCGGCGTCGCCGTTGCTGCAGTCTTTCCAAACTGTGATTCCAGAAGAGGGAGAGGAAAACGGAGCCCTTATTTCCACTGCTAGCTTGAACAAACACGGAGGTGCGTTCCCATAATAAAAAAGTTTAATGGATCACAAAACAACAAACAAACAGAGCACCTACGCATTTCGGGCTTGTGGCCCTTTATCAAGGTGAATAAAAACAGCTTACCGGAGTGTATTTAAATACCTTATCCCTGCGCTGCTGTGACCAATCCCCCGCCACTTTCTGGTTTGAAAAAAGCGACGCGGGACGTGTGACGTCAGCGCGTAGGAGCCGGTGCAATACAACAAACTTTATTAGACCTAAAAAAAATGACACTCCGCAATTACATAGGAAAAGTATACAAAAAGGTTAAAACAAAGTTAAAAAAACAAATAAAGGAGCAATTAGGTAAGTAATTCAGTGATTAAGGGCACAGATATACCCCCCATCAATGAATAAAGCATGTTCTATACCTATTAGACGACCACAGATTGAGTTTAGTGAAAACTGTTTCCACAAATTTGGGGAGGAAATACATATAAGTAACGATTATCACACATTATAACATTAAACAGTAAATAATGATGACGTGTATATAAATCTGAAATACTTAATATGAATAATAAATAATTAATTCTCTTGATGAATATATATTATGATTTAAATATATTCCAAATTTAAGTTGATCTCAGTCTGTTCAAAACCATTTAAACTACTCACACAAAAAAAGAAAAAAATGCTCTTATTAAAAAAAAAAACTTTCTTTTTCATTATAAGAAAATAAAACAATGGTTTTGAGCAGGGTGAGAAAAAGCAATCCCAACAACAAAATGTCAAAACAGCCATTAAAAAATGGCTGACAATAATGAAAATATAAATATAAATTAATAAATAAATCTAAAACATATATGACATCTCTTTTTACTAATATTGATATCATACAGGAAAAAATGTTCAGAACTCCAAACAACTACAATACATAAACATTGCACATCCCATGTGGTGAATAAGAGAAAGGTAATAATGATATGTATATTTAGAACAGGAGAGGCCCTAAGTCCCAATCTGAATTAAGGCCATTTGGGATACGAGTCTGTAAGGTAAAAATCCAGAAGAGCTCTCTCCTGTCCAGAATACCATTTCTATTCCCACCTCTAGTGGGAAGTGGTATATGCTCTATACCAATGTATGAAAAATTGTTTACATTACCTATATTGCAATTAGTGATGTGTAAGGAAACAGGATGGTTGACATCTTTTTTAATGATCAGGCGTAAATGCTCAAGTATACGAACTTTCAAGGCCCTGATTGTTCTGCCTACATATTGTTTTCCACATCCGCATTTAAGTAAGTAGATTATGAATGTGGTGTTGCAATTTATAAAAGATGTTATTTTATAACTGCTCCCTGTACTCGTGGAACAAAATTCTGATGATGTGTGCATATGCTAACAAGATTTACACTTGAGACATTTAAAACACCTCTTAGGTAAGTTGTTAACCAGTCTTTTTGTAGTAAATAAACTTGGAGAAACATAATTTGAAATCGTTCTTGCCTTTTTGAACACAAACTTTGGACCTTCATTAAAGACATGTTACAAAATAGGATCGGCAGCTAATACACCCCAATGTTTTCTCACAATATTTTTAATTTGATTTGCTTGTTTGTTGTATTGCGTGATGAACAGTGGGGATTGTGAAAGAGAGTTTTGTCCCTTTTCTTTTGTAATAGTTCTAATCTATCCATATCCTTAATCTCCTCAAAGGTTTTATTTAATTCTGAACGTGAGTAACCCCTGGCTTCAAAAGGTCCATTGACTGGTCAAGGAAATCCTCAGAGTTGGTACATATTCTTTTTAATCTAATCAATTGACCTATTGGTATTACCTTAAGTAGGGACTTGGGGTGGCAGCTGTCAGCACGTAGAAACGTGTTACGTGAATTAATCTTGCGGTAAACATCTGTGCTGATATTCATAGACATATCAATAAATAAATACAAATCTAAATAGTGTATATGGTGAAAATCATAGTGATAAGTGAGGTCGTCAATATATCTTTTATAGAACGTGATAAAGGGTCTAAAAGGGTTATTATCTCCAAACACATGGACCGACTCCCACCAACCTAGAAAAAGGTTTGCGTAGGAGGGGGCAAAACTTGTGCCCATGGCGGTACCACATGTCTGGAGATAAAAAACATTATCAAACATAAAGTAATTGTGCATTAACAAAAAGTGTATGGCATTGAAAATAAAAGTGCTCTGTGCTAGTGAAAAATCAGAGTGTTGTAAATAAAATCTGACAGCTGCCATCCCTTGTTCATGTATAATAACTGTATACAGTGATGTAATGTCCAATGTAAGACAGATAAAGTTATTTTCCCATTTGACGGAACCGAGTTGGGTCAGAAGATCCCCACTGTCTTTAATATATGAGGGTAGTGATTGGACAATGTCCTGTAAGAAAAGATCTACGTATCTCGACACACCATCTCCCAAAGATCCAATACTAGAGACAATTGGCCTCCCAGGGGGGGAGACCAATGTCTTATGGATCTTCGGTAGATGGTGGAATATCGGGACAACTGGATATGGACGAAATAAAAAATCAAGTTCCTTCAGATCTAGAACACCTAACGAGGAACTTTCTTCAAGAAGGGTTCTTAACTCCTTTAAGAAAGAGGCAGTTGGGTCGCCACATAGTTTAACGTAAGAAGATTCATCAGAACGTTGGCGTAAAGCCTCATTTTTATAATCTATCCTATCAAGTACCACAATGGCCCCCCCCTTGTCCACTCCCTTTTAATAATCAGTGAGCTATTGGCTTTCAAGGCATTCAGTGCAGTTCTTTCCATTTTGGTTAAATTATGAAAGTTATACTGCAATGGTGAAAGTGACAAGGTAAAACCCTTTGGCGGGGGATTGGTCACAGCAGCGCGAGGCGGGGGATTGGTCACAGCAGCGGGGGGATAAGGTATTTAAATACACTCAGGTAAGCTGTTTTTATTCACCTTGATAAAGGGCCAATAGTCCGAAACGCGTAGGTGCTCTGTTTGTTTGTTTTTTTGTGATCCATTAAACTTTTTTATTATGGGAACGCACCTCTGTGTTTTCTCAAGCTCTCATCGACGGAGGCACATTCTACCCCTGGATCAAGTGGACACTGCGGTTCCTCAACCCATGAGTTCCAGTACTGTATGCGAGTTTGTTCCACTTTCCTTTCCATCATTGGCTGCAAGGATTATTATTGCTTATATACCCCATTTTATTGCCCTGATGTTGTTTTGATGCTGGACACCGGCAGGTGTGTATTTTCCTTACCTCAGTGCTTGTGGGATTATATTTTCCAGCTACACATCTAAAAGTGCTTTTGGGAGTATTATATCCTAGCCTCATTCATTCCTATTGGAGGGGTACTCCATCTAAGACTTTAAGCTTGTTATTTCTACATGAGCTGCTTTTTGTTTTAGAGCACTATACAACTTTGTCTTTCTATTCAAACTGTGATTCCAGGCTGCAGCAGCGTGATGTCAGTTTCAGCAGCCAATCAATATCCAGACGTTTTCATTGATTGGCTGCTGAAATTGCTGGGGGACGGGTGACATGGGGGACGGGGTTTATTATTTTATTTATTATTCTCACATATTTATTATTATATTATTACATTATTTATTTATCCGCCGGCCGCTCCCCCGCCTGCTCGCTCCCTCCGCCTGCTCGCTCCCCCCGCCCGCTCACGGATCATTCCGTCTGGTGGGGATGTTCACCCATCGCCCAGCAGACGGAGGCGCGCGCACGCGGTGCCACAAAGCGCCATGTGTGCTCTTGCCCTTACTGATCTGCTTACATAAGATCTAAAGAAACAGAATTCCACAGAGCAAATATAACACCACAAAAGGTTAACTTTATCACTGGAAACACAGAGGATTTACCTTTTTTTGATTGTTTAATTATTACTTTCAGGATAAATTGCTCATTCACACAAAAGGAAAAAGCAACTCCTTCGCAGAAACCTCACCAACAGCATTGAATTCTTTCCATCTAAATCGGAGAATATAAGTACAGTATATAAGTACAGTATATAAGTACAGTATATAAGTACAGTATATAAGTACAGTATATAAGTACAGTATATAAGTACAGTATATAAGTACAGTATATAAGTACAGTATATACAGTACATAAAGTGTACTTAAAGTGAAGCACTACCTTTCCCCACTTATCGATGCTTCGGTACAGGTAGGGAGCCGGTATTGCTGTTCAGGACGTGCTGACAGGCACATGCGCGAGCAGCCGTTTGCCTATTGGGCGAGGGGAAGCAGCGCATCACTACTACGGCTATCTGTAGGGCAGAATAAGTGTCCATACTCGCGAAGCGAGCGTACGGACACGGGTATGGTGCTATTGAAAATATGTCCTTACTTGCGGGTGTACTTTAAGTGAGTGTCCTTAAACTGGGGTATGCCTGTATATACAGTAGTTTTCCAACACAATCCTCCTAGTAAGAGGGAACTGGATATACAACACTAAATGGACATATGAGAGCTTTGTTTTGTGGTATATATATATATTGATTAAGCTTAACCAAGGTTCAGGTTGAACACAAATGTGGTTTATGGTGGATTCCCAGGCATGCAATGAGCTCCAGTGGGGTCTTGCTTCTTGCAATATGTGCATATTATGTGTTTATTTTAGGAGATGTATTGATAGAAAATGTGAATGTGATGAGAGCTATATTCTGTCTTAACGATTGCAATAGAGCAATACATTTTTTATTGTGTAATGGAGAGGGTTATTTATAGATCATATTAACTGGAATTGTGCAATGTGTCATTTGTTACTGACCTTGGGATGAATAGTTCTGTAACCCCTCCTTGCCTGGCTCCTAGGGAGTGTTACTGTGAGGTTGTGTTGATGTGGTGCCACGGACTCTCTACCTTCTCAGGGTGCTGGCATTCGGCTGGCTGGTTGTGTAAGCTCTCAGGCTGCTTTCCCAGTCACCGCCACAGCGCACGGCTCGGCGTGCGCTGTGCAATCAAGCCCCGCCCCCCCAGTCCGGCCGGTCCCAGTCCCTACCTTGTCGCGCACCTTTCCCCAGCGGTGCGCGACAGGTTTTCAGGGAGGCGGGGGAATTTGACCTCGACATCTGCGACTGGGGCGTGGCCACGCCCCCACCGGCGGGTCAGCCAATAAGGGCGAACCAGCCACGGGACGTCATGGCCATGCCCCCGCAAACCCACAGCCACGCCCCCTCCCTTCGTAAACCTTCCCTCTCCCCCCAGACCGCAGATCGCGGTGTAGCGCTGTGCACGCGCCCGCCCCCCCCCCCGCCGGGCGCGCGTGTCACAGTGAAGACTCGGGACTCAGCCTCAGGGTGGTTATAAAGGGTAAAACATACTGGACACCTAACAAGCTCCTATTAAACCCCCAAAATAACCACAACATATATATAAGCATATGAGTGTCACAGAGGAGTGCTACTGAGCATGGCAATATATATTTAAAACCAGACACAGAACATAAAACACAGACAAAGCTCAGTTTTAGCACATCCAGTGAGACTCATACACGGTACAGTGCCTAAATATATATGTATAAATATCTAATAAGTAAATGGTCTTTTAGTTTGACATTTTTGGCCAAAATTGTTGTAAGCCCCTTTGCCATGCTCAGTAGCACTCCTCTGTGACACTCATATGCTTATATATATGTTGTGGTTATTTTGGGGGTTTAATAGGAGCTTGTTAGGTGTCCAGTATGTTTTACAATTCTTGTCCAGCTAGTCATGGCTGATTGGAGGTTGGCAACCTCCTTCCTAATTGAAGCTCACCCCATCCCACATTTAAATGGTTATGGGCTCACTCCATAGCATCTTCCACTCAGGGGAACTTGCCTGCTTGCAGTTTGGCTGTGACATCTCTAATACAGAGTGCTTTTCCTGGTAATGTACAGGTTAATAAAAGCTTCAGTCAGACTTAGAACTTTGCAACTAATATTGACAGATTTACTATAAATCATTCTTCCTGTTATTACACAGGTTATTAAGAATTTATATTAGCATTAGGGACCCCTGATAGGTGGTCTGCTGTGCCGTTGGCTCAGGGGCTTACAACAATTTTGGCCAAAAATGTCAAACTAAAAGACCATTTACTTATTAGATATTTATACATATATATTTAGGCACTGTACCGTGTATGAGTCTCACTGGATGTGCTAAAACTGAGCTTTGTCTGTGTTTTATGTTCTGTGTCTGGTTTTAAATATATATTGCCATGCTCAGTAGCACTCCTCTGTGACACTCATATGCTTATATATATGTTGTGGTTATTTTGGGGGTTTAATAGGAGCTTGTTAGGTGTCCAGTATGTTTTACAATTCTTGTCCAGCTAGTCATGGCTGATTGGAGGTTGGCAACCTTCTTCCTAATTGAAGCTCACCCCCTCCCACATTTAAATGGTTATGGGCTCACTCCATAGCATCTTCCACTCAGGGGAACTTGCCTGCTTGCAGTTTGGCTGTGACATCTCTAATACAGAGTGCTTTTCCTGGTAATGTACAGGTTAATAAAAGCTTCAGTCAGACTTAGAACTTTGCAACTAATATTGACAGATTTACTATAAATCATTCTTCCTGTTATTACACAGGTTATTAAGAATTTATATTAGCGTTAGGGACCCCTGATATGTGGTCTGCCGTGCCGTTGGCTCAGGGGCTTACAACAATTTTGGCCAAAAATGTCAAACTAAAAGACCATTTACTTATTAGATATTTATACATATATATTTAGGCACTGTACCGTGTATGAGTCTCACTGGATGTGCTAAAACTGAGCTTTGTCTGTGTTTTATGTTCTGTGTTTGGTTATAAAGGGTGCCAGGAACTTTTTTTTTACAAAGAGGACAGGCTTTATTGACAGGACAGGCTTTTACTCTTACATTCTCTTCCCTGGAGTCCATACATCTCAACAGGGAGGCACACATGGCTTACATCACTCTTGTCTTGTACATACTCAAAGGGGAATATCCATTTCTATAACTTCTAATATCCTGGAGTCCTCTGCAAGCACTTTCCTAGAACTTCTGCCTGGAGATGTGATGCCATCAGGGTTTCCATCTACAGTACCCTTCATTAATACAAGACCCCAGCTGTCCACTTTAGTGACCTAGGGTTGATCAATTTTTTGCTAATCTGATGGCCCTTTGCAACTTTTGTTACATTCCTTATAATTCTGCTATGATGCCTCCCACCGTCCCTTCTGACTTTAAGACTCTAAACACCTGCCTCTTCCTTTCCATTTGTTCCCCTACCTGTTTATTTAGCCATATTGGTTTAAACTTGTTTCTAAGGGTATGGGGTGTAGATTGATTCAAGGGTATAGATTTATGTGTGTTTTTCTAACAATCTTTTAAAAACTGCTCATTTATCTTTCACTTTTTTCCCTGCATAAATGTAATTCCAATTTATTCCTTGTAGATTATTCCTTAATTTATTAAAATCTGTCTTTCTAAAATTGAAATTCTATATTCTAAATATGGTTTTTGATCATTTATTTCAAATGTTATGATCGCTGTTTCCCAAATGTTCCCGGACTTCAATACTTTTGTATTAATTCTACATTGTTTGATATTACCATTGTTTGATATTAGTATTGTGTGAAGATTAGACCTCGGTCTCGCCCCCGTGACTCATTGGGTGACGCCCCTCGAGCGTGCACTGCGCGCGAGTGCCGCAGTACTCCTGCCGGCACTGGGCCTAGGTTCCGCCCCAGCACCGCCTCCCGTGGCGCAGCGGAGAGCGCTCCTGTCTCCAATACACGGCGGCATGACCAGAAACACTCAAGGGCTTAATGCTAACTCCCTTCACTACTCCACAGCTGGGATACACTCTGCCCCTGCCTATCAGTACACAGTGTACGTGTGATGACTCACTGCCTGCAGCCTTCCCATTGGCTCCTTGTGCTTTATACGCTCAGCCAGCCCCTAGGCAAATTGGCTGAGCATAAACCTTGTTTATGTTTCTAGTGCTTGCCACTAGCATCTTGCTGCCCTGCTATTGCCTTTGCATTCTGCCTTGTTTGTCTGTTACCTTTGACCTCAGCTTGTACCCGGACTTCTACCTTCTATGACAATACATTGAGAGTTACAGTACCTCTCGTTTTCAAGTATGTCCTGGGCATAGAGTTAAAATGACAAATAGTACATGGCTACAAATACAGTTACATAAGTGAACAGGGTATACATTATATACAAGACATTGCATGCACAGTTAGAGATAATATATATTATAGGTGTGTGTAACAGTTACAGACCAGATTAAAATGTGAGACAGCTTTAGTTTTGAAAGAACTTAGACTATGGCGGCTGTGAGAGTCTCTGGTAGACTGTTCCAGTTTTGGGGTGCACGGTAAGAGAAGGAGGAGCGGCCGGATACTTTGTTGATTCTTGGGACCATGAACACTCTTTATGTATGCATACATGTGTATTGAAGTTCCCTTACATGCTGTAGGAAGATCATTGATGAACACGGACAAGAGTCGGGGCCCCAGAACAGAGCCTTGCGGGACACCACAGGTGATATCCAAGGGGTTGGAGTTAGAGCCTGAGATGGACACATGTTGGGATCTACCTGATAGGAATGAAACCAGTTTAAAGCATGTTACCCTATTCCAGAGCACTGGAGTTTAAGCAAGATAACATGATCAACAGTATCAAAAGCCTTTGCAAAATCAAGGAATATTGCACAAATAAATTCAACGCAATAGAAACAAAATACTTTCAAAGTTGCAGTAATGTATATTAATATAATAAATATATATTCACACACATATATGCAGAAATGAACAGGGACATATAAATCTCACTGTATCATTTAGATAAATGGAATATTTAATATATACAGATACTAGACTAATGTTCCACAGCATTGACCAAATGGATCCTATCATTCTTTGGACGGAACAAACTCTCATAACTATGGTATGTGTATGTGTACCGTGTTAGCTGAGCTTAATAATCAAAAACGAATAGATGATACCGTTCTGTGGCTAACGAAATGCTTTTAATTGTGCGAGCTTTCGAGATACACTGATCTCTTCTTCCAGCGGTGTTACAATGAATAAAGCAAGAAAGGTTTTTACGTTGCACCATGCCAGGACGCAAAGTGCAAAACCTGCGCAATGCTCCACACAGCAGGTACAATACAAATACCACACAGGAATCTGGAGTACATAAGCAGAGGAAGGTTTACCTGTTCCTCCAGCAATGTTGTGTACATGTGCATGAAATGCCCAGGGGGCTGCTTCTACATAGATGAAACGGGACAGGGGCTAAACAAGAGAATCAATCTGCATCGCCACAGCATCACACGCGGAACAAGAGATAGTCCTGTTGGCGAACATTTCTCTGACTCTGGCCATAAGGTGAACTATCTGAAGGTGGCCATACTCAAAGGTAATCTTAGAACACCGAAAGAGAGGCGGTTGCATGAATACAAATTTATGCAACTGTTCGGGACACTTAGCGGTGGCCTAATCTGAGACAGCAGCTTCATGAGTCACTACCCTGACACAAGACAACTCTCTTCCCATGAGTGCTAAAGGCCATGTCTATATATACTGCGCTATATGAATGCACACATAGCTGTCTCTTACACATTCATATGTACAATGTAATTCTATCCCTATATACCAAGAGAGATCACATAGTATCTACACACATTAATAGTAAAGCAACACTCTCTTACATTTCTACACCTACCCACACCATTGGTATATCTCCCACACGAACCTTTTGTAAAGCACTGTATACACTGTGTGTAGCCAGGTCACTCCTCTTTGCCCTGCGACCCCCATTACCTCCGTGGCCAGGATCGATGGTGGGTGCTGCCGGAGCCAAGCAGTAGACCCGACGGCCATTCTGGAGGGTGGGGGCTGTGCAGGGAGCGCTCCGGTGCTCCGGAGGTCCCCGGCGGCTCCCGTGAAGGGCGCCGCCATGTTGCGCGAGGTTGCGCATGCGCAGTGATTGCCGGTGGCCCTGAGTAGTCGCGCATGCGCAGTGATAAGCGTGCGAACGCTAGCCTACCAGGGAAGGCTCTTGGAAGGGACTAAAAGTCCCATGAGCCTCAGCCGCGCCCCATGTGACGCCAGGGAGCCTATAGGGCTGAAGGATTGCCCTGCAGACCTGAAAGAGATACATTTCGCAGGGTTTTTGCAGACAGGCAGTCAGGACCAGGAAGAGTAAGGGATAGGAGGTGCGTGCAGGGGTCTGTGACCCGCTGCATTAGGCCAGCAGCCCCCTAGGCCCCAGATAGGTCCTGAGCCCCTCTGATAGCTTGTGGTGCTATAGGGACAGTCCCTAGGTTAGGGACCCTGCCCCATTAGCTGTTTGCTAGTTAGGGACACAGCAGACGCTGCGTTTCCTGCCAAGAGGCTTGGGCTCAAGCCCACGCCATTAAAGAGAGCTGGACTATCTTCAGGGTGGGATCGCCCCTGACGGATCACCACGTGGGTGGATCCTGGATGTCGTGCAGGAGCTCGTCTGATCCTTTGAGAAGATTATTTAAAGCCAGGTGCCGCCGCACCAGGCAGGTATCGTTATAAGTGCACCAACAAAGTACTCACACATAGTGGCAGCGCTGACCACGGGACAAGGGGGTTATACTGTGGACACAGTGTGGGGGTACACGGTGGTGGGCACGGGGTATATGCTCCTAGCGGGAGTGACTGACATTTGAGACTTTGGTACAGTTACTGAGTTGCTATATATATATATGGTTAATGTGTTGTGTTATTGATGCTGCATATAGTAAATGGTTATACCTATACTCCAGTGTATGTGATTAGTATATGCGGGTCCTGTGTAGGGTACATTCTATACTCCTAGAATCCTGCACAGGTGGAGGCGCTGATCAAGAGACGTTCCAGAGAGCACCCCAGGTGCCCAGCAAGCGGAGGCTCAGGCCCCTGGTGAACCTGCAGGTATACGCACCACACCTGGTAACACATAGGTCTCCACCCACACACACTGTATCTGTGATTGGGATAGAGGGAATACCCGTTACATGTGCAATATATCAGCGCCTAGATACAAAACTTAAATCACCTAAGTGATCACTGACCCAATGACAGTCCAGCCCTTACTCGCCAGACATATTCAAAAAGGTCTTGATAGATGTCTCATGACATGTGGGTATAAAAGAAAGAGAATATCATAGTGCAACACTAAATTAATGTATACCCTAATGGTAGCCTAGCAACCCATTTACACCAGCTGAATGTTAATAGAAAATGCATTCAATGGACTAATTGCATGATAGTTACTGCTGATAAAAAACATGAATATCAGGAAATGTGAAATTAAGGACGGAAAGCTAAAACATGCATATATTGATAAACAACTGCTAAAACACTATTAAATTAAATACATAAATGGGTAATAACATAAAAAATATAAAAATGAAAACAAACACAATATGCATATTTAAACATATTTTAAACATATTTAAATATGCATATTGTGTTTGTTTTCATTTTTTATATATTTTATATATGGAGAGGGGAAATAGATAACTTTAAGATGTTTCTAGAATATATAAATTATGATAATCTAAATCTCAAACTTTGATGTAAATACAATAAAGAAAAAGGTAGATGTGCAAGTGGAAACGAAGTACAGAGCAAAACCTTCTTTAATGTAGATATGAACAACTATATTCTTGGTTCAAGTTGTCGTTATCCAACATTCCCAATGGGCAATTCAAACGAATTAAAGAAACTGCAGTAGAGAAGATTTCAAGGATCAAGCAACTATTTTGAGTAAAACATGTATCAATAGAGAATACAATATGCTAACATTAAAAAGAACCTTGAAAAACAATGGAGTCTCTAGAGAGAAATTACCATATAAATTATAAGTAAAGTAATGTTCATTTCGAAATACCACAACAAAGCCTTAAATAATAAAAAATAAAAAATTCAAAAAATTTGCACTTTCAAAAAGAAATTCGTTTTTTTTTTAAAGATTATTTGCCTAAGAAACCATCAGTGGTTTTCAAGCAGGGAAAACAATCTTAAAAGTAAATTAACCCAAACCCTCTTAAAGATGAAAGAGCAGAATCAGACTTGGTTGCAGAAACCCATTAATTTTTATAGATGCTACAGCTGCAAAGCATGTTTCTTTAGTCATACACTGGCGACACACTTTATTCGAGCTCGGCTAGTCCCACGAATTCGGGTATACCCGGGTGTATTGAGGTTTGTGACTGTTTTCTGCCCGAGTGCATTGAGGTATTTTCCATGCAGGGATTTAAGCATTTTATTCCCGCTGGCTGCAATACTGCACAGTATATATATATATACTGCATTACAATTCATGAATTTATGCCATCTGGTAGACACGCGAAGCATTGCAGCCTATTAAATCCTTATCATTATCATTTAACAGATTAGCCGCCCGTCAGCCAGGCATGAACCCAGGCTGGGAAGGCAAACGCAACGGGGCTTGTCAGAGGTGAGGAGCGGCGCATTCCAGGTATCTGCCAGGTACATACTGGGTATTTGCTCGAATAAAGTGTGTCGGTGCAGTAGAAAAATCTGTTTTTGTATCAAATAAAAAGGGGGATGTATACAATATTAAACATAATATCATCTGTAAAACTAAATGTGCAGTCTATCGGTTGGAGTGCCCTTATGACCTCCAATAGAGAGTGGGGGGGGGGGAGAGAAAAAGAGGGAGGAGAGAAATTGGAGATAGAGAGTGGGAGAGGAAGAGAGATAGGGATGGGAGAGGGAGAGAGAGTTGGGGGGGTAGAGAAAAGAAGGGGGGAAAGAGGGCAGGGAGAGAGAAAGAGGGGGGAAGAGGGTGAGGACAGAGAATGAGGTGGAGGAGAGAGAAAGAGGAAGGAGGGAGGGATTGGAGATAGAGAGTGTGGAGAGAGATGTGGGGGGAGAGAGATGGGGATGGTAGAGGGAGAGAAAGAGAGGGGGAAGAGAAAGAAGGTGGGGGAGAGAGGGAGAAAAGGAAACACAAAGATGAAAGAAGAGCATCAGCCTTGGTTGCAAAGACCCATTGGTTTTTTATAGCCATGAGAAACAAATCTGTTGTTGTACCAAATAAGAAGTGGAGAATATGTATAATTTTAAACACAAAAGAGGGGGAGGTGGGAGAGAGAGATAGAGGGGAAAGAGAGAGGGGGGAGGTGGAGTGAGAGGGAGAAAGGGAGGGGGGGGGGAAATAGAGGGGGGGGCTGGGAGAGAGAGGGGTGGGATAGGGTTATCCGCCAAAAGCTCCTCTTGCGGTGATGTCTTATTTTTATTTGTGTGTTTCAAATGTACTTCTATTGTTGGAAGCAGAGAATGGAAACCCAAGAGCACAATGGGCCTCTCCGTATCCCAGGCCGACCACAAAGCCTTGTCAGTCAAGCCCCAGGTGGGAGTAGGAGGCCAGGGGCAGTCATCAACTCACGGTTCTCTTCATTTCTATCCGATTATGGTGTTCTGTGTTCACCCCCACTTGTGTGGCAGTCCACCCAGATGGTTTCAATAAGTAGAGGGTAGGCAGCCTAAGATCTTAATAGGGCCTGTGTATCTCGACCAGCTATGCCTCAAAATACAGTATTTGGCAATTTCGCTGAAAGTCGTCTGATATGTGTAATTTTTGGATCAAAACTATTCTCAGTGTCTGCTTTCAGTTTTTGTATATTGTGATACTGTTTGAGTAGTAATGCATTAAGATTGTTAAGGATTATTGTTCCTCTGCCAGGGAGCGTCAGCTCAACACCACCATCTTGGTCAGGCTCCAAGCCACACCCCCTCCTATATGTGATTTTTCCCAAGTGTAACTTGTCATTTAAATATATATAAATGTGTCAAACCAGAAAAAGGCTATTATTCAGCCAAGATCTAATAAATTGTGCATCTATTCCAGTAATAAATGGTATCACGTAATAATAATAATAATAAAAATAAAATAAATACTTCTGCCAGATGATTGATTCACTTTAAACAGAATTCTATTGCCATGATAATATCATGAGATATGATGTATTTTAAAAGGTTATAGGGTTATACAATTTGGGTTTAAAAATACAAAATATTGGGTTTATGACAGGTCAAGCAAGACCTTTCCATGGTCTGGGATCTTCAAAAACGACTAAATGTGAGATATGGGTTGTTTAGAAGGTCCTAAACGATAAGCAGAGACTACAATGCCAGCCTCAAAGAAAGCTAAATGGTTGTGAGTGCTTTCCAGAGAGAGGCGACCCACAGGTTATGCTTTCATTTGAGTACTTTATTAAAATGAGAATATCATGTGATGTCATCTACTGTACCTACTACAAGTTATACGTGTGTGTCCGTGGCAAAGAGTAGCATACAATGATTACAGACATGTGAGGTCTAGCAGCTATGAAAGAACAGATATCCATTTGTCACTCAAGTTTAGGATTAAGACAGTCCTGATTAGTCTTGTTGCGTCTGTAATTACCTCCGGAATCTATTGAAGGGACTCACATTGTGTCTCAGTATTAGAGGTGGGAAGTTATGAGTGCAGTTATATCAGAGGCAAAATCTAAACGTCGTTTGTACCAGTTCTTTTTTTTTTTTTTACTCAGTCATAAAACTATCAATCTCGCAGCTGGTTTACAATAGGGGTTGGCTTATGTTGTTTCAATGGGGGAAAAATAGGATATAAGTCTGAGCAAAGTTTATGAAAATCAGATTTTAACCGAGGTGTGTTTTTGACCAAACACGTGAAGTCTTATTTCTGCTCCAGTGACCTCTCTGGGAGAAAATCCTAACCTATAGTAATGTACTGTATAGGGATTTCTGTTTTCTGTGTTTTATCCTATTATTTTAATAAACTCTCCTGCATTTACTGTAATTGTATTCCCTTTTCTGTAATCTAAGCACAGTGTGTGTGTATATGTGTGTGTTATATATATATATATATATATATATATATATATATATATATATATATATATATATATATATATATATATACTGCACCGACACACTTTATTCGAGCAAATACCCAGTATGTACCTGGCAGATACCTGGAATGCGCCGCTCTACACCTCTGACAAGCCCCGTTGTGTTTGCCGTCCCAACCTGGGTTCATGCCTGGCTGACGGGCGGCTGATCTGTTAAATGATAATGATTAGGATTTAATAGGCTGCAATGCTTCGCGTGTCCTACCAGATGGCATAAATTCATGAATTGTAATGCAGTATATATATATATACTGTGCAGTATTGCAGCCAGCGGGAATAAAATGCTTCAATCCCTGCCTGGAAAATACCTCAATGCACTCGGGCAGAAAACAGTCACAAACCTCAATACACCCGGGGTATACCCGAATTCGTGGGACTAGCCAAGCTCGAATAAAGTGTGTCGCCAGTGTATATATATATATTTGCACTCGAGTGGGAATAGCCAAGCGGCTATTTACACTAGACTTTGAATATCCACTGCCCCCAAAGCATCACTATATATATATATATATATATACTGTATATATATATATATATATATATATATATATATATATATATATATATAATATATATAGTGATGCTTTGGGGGCAGTGGATATTCAAAGTCTAGTGTAAATAGCCGCTTGGCTATTCCCACTCGAGTGCAAATAGCTGCTTGGCTATTCGCACTCGAGTGGAAATAGCCAAGCGGCTATTTTCACTCGACTGTGAATAAAATGGAAAAAAAAAAAAAACCATCCGAGCCAAGAATCGAACCCTGGTTCACTCAACTCGTGGGCAGCAAAACTATCACTGAGCTATAATACATGCTGATGCGTTTTCGTGAATAAAGGCATTTAAGGTAGACAGGGCGGGGGGAGAGAGCACAGGGGGGCAGGGGAGAGAGGCGCAGGGGGGGGCGGGAGAGGAGCGCGGCGGGGGGGCAGGAGAGAGAGGGTGGGAGAGCAATGGGGAAGAGAGAGCGTGGGGGCGGGAGAGGCAATGGGGGGGAGAGAGCAATGGGGGAGAGAGAGATGGGGGTTGGGAGAGAGATGGGGGGGGGGTGGGAGAGAGATCGGGGGTTGGAGAGAGAGGGGGGGAGAGAGGGGGGAGTGAGGGCGTGGGGGAGAAGGAGGGGGAAAGAGAGCAGGGGAGAGGGGGAGGGAGGGAGAGAGAAAGAAGGGGGGAGGAGAAAGAGAGGGGGGGAGAGAGGAGGGAAGGGAGGGGGAGAGAGGATATATATATATATATATATATGACTGAAAAATGTTTGGGTGTGTATTTGTTCCCCCCTGTGATTGGCCGACGGGACGGCCACAGCTCATTGGCCTGAGGGTGGGCTGACGTCACAGGAGGGCGTACCCCCCTCACACCGCGTGCTCCTCTTGGCCTCACTTGGACTTGGCAGCTCACTTGGCAGGACCACACAGTGACTACTTTGTTACTCCTTTCACAACGCTACCCACGCTCCTCGCCTACACCGCCGCTTGATCTCACCCTTCCACCCGCTCCCTCACTCTCTCTCCCCCCCATCACACTGCTATCCACGCTCCTCGGCGCCGCCACCACCAGCGCACACGCCTCACCTCTCTCTCTCTCCCCCCCAAACCCCCCTCCCCGGCCACACCGCTACCCACGCTACTCGGGCGTCGCCGGCACCGCTACCCACGCTCCTTGTTGCCGCTGCCCACACCCGCCTCACATCTTTCTCCCCCCTTCCTCTCTCCCACCCCCCATCTCTCTCCCACCCCCCCATCTCTCTCCCACCCCCCATCTCTCTCCCATCCCCCATCTCTCTCCCACCCACCACATCTCTCTCTCCCCCCCATTGCTCTCTCCCCCTTCTACCCTTTCCCCCCACTCTCTTCCCTTTCTCTCCTTTCCCCTCTCTGTCCCCCTTCTCTTCTTTCCCCTCTCCTTTCCCCTAACCCTCCCCTCTTTCCCCCCTTGCTTTCTCTCTCCCCTTTCCCTCCTCTCTCTCCCCCCTTTCCTCCCCCTTCCCCTCTCCCTTCCCTCCCCTTTCCTCCCCTCCCTCCCTCTCCCCTTTCCTCCCCCTTTCCTCCCCTTTCCCTCCCCCCTTTCCTCCCCCCTTTCCTCCCCCCTCCCTCCCCTCCCCCTTCCCTCCCCCCTTCCCTCCCCCCTTCCCTCCCCCCTTTCTTCCCCCCCTCCCCTCCCCCTTCCCTCCCCCCCCTTGCCATGGAGCGAGAGAGGGGGGAGGCACGTTGCTCCGGACCACTCACTGCGAAAATAGATTCATATCGGAATTGCGACTCCTGTAGGGTCAGAGAACGGACTGTGCTCATAATGGAGGTTTCCTTGCCCGGGAAAGCGCCACGAGAGGCACATCATCTAAAATGGCGGTTCCCGCCGAGAATGGGAACTACGTGGGAGGCTTGCAGAAAAGTTGAATGCCTTTTTGCAAAGTTCTGCAAGGGTCTGGCGCGAAAGTCAGGACCCCACCCATGCAACGTGACTGACCTCCACCAGGAGTCAGTCATGCCCTGTCCCCGTGTGCCCCTCCTCTAATCTCCACCAGAGGGAAGGGAAACGCCAACAACCAATGCTCATCGACTGCTGAAAACAAGGGAGGAGCCGAATGTATCTGACCGTATCCTCAGTTCTTTGGAGTCTGGCGAGCGAAAGGAGTCACCTTACCCTACTCTTGTGTCTGTGCCTGCAGAACAATCTAAATATGTCTGGCGACATACAGTAGACTTCACCCACTAGCGTTTACCGGGAGGTCTCCTGGTAGTGAAGGTGGAAGGGAAGAGGTATCTCAAGTGCCTCTGTCCCAAGTGTGATTTCCCCGGTGGCGACCTGATATGGGGAGCCCAGTGTGCTCAATGCGGAGCTGTGGACTGACCAGTCCCAGTGGCTCAGAGAGACGGAGGAGTTCAGTCCTGATGACCGCCACCGTGAGACCTGAGAAGCGGATGAGCCTGCCGATCTTGGAGGTGGCCAGCAGCCTATCCAGGGATTCTCCGGTGCTGATGTCCATGCAGATGACGACGATGCCACACCCCGTGCATTTATCGGATGTTGACGAACTTCCGGTGTGGGACCTGGAGCTGTACCAGAACCCTGCGAGACCTGCCGGAGATGACGTCACTACACAAGCGAGCGCTTGGGCAGACGAGGCCTGGCCGGTTTTCCCGCTCTGGTGAGTACCGCTTCAACTCCTGTAAAAGGGGCCACATTTATGAAACTCTCTTGGGAACGCTTAGCCCGCAAGAAAGCTAGACCCCCTGTATGCCTTGATGTCCCGACTCCCTCATACCTGGAGCAGTATTGGAAATATTTAATGGCTCACAGGCCTATGCCCAAGGGTTGTGAAGGAGCATACATTATTAGTGTAGCGCTGGTGTCTAGTCAGGGTGAGCTTACATCGAAGGACTTAGACCAGGACTCTGAGAACTTTAAAGCTCCTTATCCTTCTACCAGTAACTGCTACTGTACTACCACAGTACCGAATTCGACATCCCTTTCCAAAGTGCCTGGCAATGGGTACGGAGCCGATTTAGGCCTAAAATGCCTTCACAGAACTGGAAAGATTGGGACTTTGGGGATGGGTTCCCAGATGACGAAGAAGAAGATGAGGATGTGTGTAGTGTAACCAGTGGGGTTAGCCATTATGCAATGTCTGTAACTTCTGATGTTTCAGGTTTTTCCTCATGCACTACCTCACACACAGGGTCTTCCAAAGCTGCTCCAAGTAAATCCCTGCCCTGGTGGTACCCTAGATTTCGGAGTTACGTGCCATATATGGACTGCACCAGATTTTTGTTAGAAGAAGGTGACCTGGTAGATCATTGGTGGGAGGTAGGAGAGGTTCGGCCCTGAGGAAACCACTGAGGTCATGAGACGCAGGGAGCAAGAGATAATGTTGGGCATAGTGCAGCCCAAAGGAGTGGTCTTAACTAACTGGGAACCACCTGTACAGGAACGCTGTTCTGGGTTGAGCCAGGTCGAGCTGAAGGCTGCAGATTAACCAAAATCAGCCGAGCTGAGCGGCATGTAGTACAAAGATACCGGCATTCTCACGGGTTTGAGTACCCATATGTGCCAGAGCCTTTAATGCGGGAGATAAACGAGAACCGAGAGAAATGGTTGATTGAGGTGATCAGGGCATATCCTTGAGCATATCAAGAGTACCTTTCACAACGTGGAGGAAAGGGTGGCCTATCTCGTGGAGGCGTAGAAAGTAGGGAGGTCAGTCTACATGGACCAGGTAAAATACGTGTCCGAAAGGCATCCTAAGAGGGTGTTCTACATAACCGTGACTGATAGTTCAGGGGACACTAGTACGTAAACCAGACCCTGAACACTATTATAGAGTAAGGTTCTCCTTGTTGGGAGGGACCCATGTTTCCTGTCAAGACAGCTGCTGATTGTTCAAGTAAGCTGTAAAATACTGTGTTCACAGAAGAAGTATCATGTGTATCAACTGTGATGTTAACTATGTGAAAATGTTTCCTCTGTTATAACCAACAAAACTAATAGTTCCAGCACGCTCTGACTATAGGAAAAGTAGCAACAAGTGGGAAATGCCAAATCAAATTAATATTTAATAATGCACAAGTTCTATACAAGGAGCAAAGTGACACCAACACAATAGAACAAAACACACTAAAAAATAGAAAAAACCTGGGAAAATGTGGAAGTGAAGAAAAAAAAGGGGGGGGGGTGTACACAATGGGGGATAAACAGGGGGAAGAATTGAATATATATTTTGCCTTATTGCTAGCACCCTTTAAAAAGCCTTCTGGCTTGTGTAATTCAGTTGCAGATTGCTTATGCATTTTTCTGCACATATCATTTTTTTTTGTTTGACCTATGAGGAAGACTATTACTAACCTCACATTGGCCCATCAATTTGTGTGTTGTTTGTGCTGATTAAATATTTCAAAGAAATCCGAAGTTGCCCTGGATCATTCAATTCTTCTCCATATACTGGATTTTTTAGGCAGATATCCCTGAACCAGGAGCACCGGTCTTTGCAAGTATTTTGATTTGTTTTATGTGGTGTGCAGCTTCTCTTGTTATACCTGGATAAACAGGGGGGCAACGTTACGGGGACAAGCCCCTTCCTCAGGCCTGTCCCCCCTTGTCCCAAAGGAACAAGAGGTACTTCCCTTACCCCAGTACCCCTAAAACAGTGAACAAAATAAGCCCAAGTTAACTTAAGCAACACAAAATAATCTAACAAGCAAAAAGTGCCAAGGTACACTCTAATAGCAGCAAAACAGGAGAATGTAAGGTGAGTACACAATAATGCAAAATCAAGCCACAGGGTACAGAGCAGCAATAGTAGTCTCTAGTTCTCTCCTCTCCTGTTGTAAATGGGGCTGCTGTGTGGGTCTGTCTGGAGCAAGGGAAGTACCTCTTGTTCCTTTGGGACAAGGGGGAACGGGCCTGAGGAAGGGGCTTGTCCCCGAAACGTTGCCCCCCTGTTTATCCCCCCCCCCCTTTTTTTTCTTCACTTTCACATTTTCCCAGTTTTTTTCTATTTTTTTAGTGTGTTTTGTTCTATTGTGTTGGTGTCACTTTGCTCCTTGTATAGAACTTGTGCATTTATTAAATATTAATTTGATTTGGCATTTCCGACTTGTTGCTACTTTTCCTATAGTCAGAGCGTGCTGGAACTATTAGCTTTGTTGGTTATTATGTAGGAGGATCTTGGGTCCTTCTTATGTTCCTTTGCACCCTGCATTTAGCTATACTATATTTTTCTATCTGACCGTGAGTGCTGTCTATCATTTCTGTTCTTGTTTCCTCTGTTATGTTTCAGGTTACCTCTAAAGGATGGTACCCGAAAATTTAGGCTCAAGCGGGATCGTTGGGATTCCACCAGAAGGAGCATGTAGCTCCTTCTCCCTACAGTATATCAGTATACAGTATATCAAGGCAATTGAACTGGATGTATCAAAAATAAATATCCTATGAATGTGAACCTGACTTTACTATGGGTTATGACAGTGATTTTTTGTTTATTAACCCCCTAGGGCAAGCAAAGTGTTAAGTTACTGTCATGCATTAAATTATTATTATTTTCAGGAATTAGGGTGTCAACTGCAGATCTGGGAGCATAAACAGCTGTTGGCTCCAAAATGTGTCTGACATCCATATGCTTCTCAGCTCTAAATGAACAGTAATCTTTATTTGACTTCCTGCTGCATTTATCAAATTGATTTATTCATCTACACAACTCACTGTCCAGTTGCACCGTAGCTTGACGCTGCTGTTAAAGGGGCCATCTTAGGCCTCGTCCATAGTGAATGCATGCGCGCACGGCATCACGCTCGCCTGCAGCAGGAGAGTTTTCTGTCCTGCAGGCAGAGGCGACGGGGAGGCGTGTTGGGGGGCGCGGCCGTGACGTCACGGAGCTCGTTGGCCCTCTTTGGGCAAACCGCTCACGGGACCCGGCCGTCGCGCAGCAAAGAGAAAAAATTTGTCTAGCCACACATCGGTCGCCTCGCCGCTCACGTGCACATGCGCGCACTATGCACATGCACATTGGCTTCCATTGGTGTGCTTTTGGAGCGAGCGACATCGCTCATGCCGTGGGCATGACTATGGATGCAGCATTACACTGCCAGAGTTCCACCTGTTGCAAAAAATGTGCTCAGTGGTGAAGGAGTTAAGTTTGACAGTATCTACAGTAGTATCAGCAGAACGCCTCGCCTGAGAGAGAATAAACGCTTCCTGTTCTTCACAGAAAGCAAGCACAGTGTAAGTAAATTGGAACTTATTAATAGCTTGTTGGGTGGAATCCAAGACTACTCTCGCTTACCCTTTGCTCCTAACTTAATCCTTGATAATGAAGTCATTATA
The DNA here is from genome assembly GCF_040206685.1 of Ascaphus truei. NCBI lineage: Eukaryota > Metazoa > Chordata > Amphibia > Anura > Ascaphidae > Ascaphus > Ascaphus truei. Next base: position 39,443,241 of record NC_134492.1, on the reverse strand, counting down.
TTGTAGATATTATGGTGCTGTTTTTATTATGCAATGTCATTTGCATGCGAAGAAATTGTACTGTTTTCAATGTCATTTTTTTTCTTTTTAGAGCGGGTGTAATACTGTATGTTGCCCCCAAAATGCACCAAACAAACCTTGATAGGCAATCCCTTTGCTTGCATAGCTTTCGTTTATGTTTTTTTTACGAGTGAGGGAGGACTGCGTCAATGTTACCTGTACCATTTGCCGCACTAGTAACACAACATGCAGTATAATTTTGTATAACCGACCCCGTGTGCTTGGAGAAAGTTCCTGCACTTTTGAAGACATATGTGAACCTGCAAAACATTGCAAACTCCAGGTCAGGTTTTACCCCTCTCTAAGTATGTCAAGAATAGGAAATGGTAAAAAGTTAGAAGGAATGGCACCCACAGTTTCAGAAGGGGAATAGTGTCACGGTAGCTTATGACAAGATATAATGAACACTAAATATCTGGGTTGAACTGAACGAGGCTTAGATATAATAAAATATATTTATTTCTTAAATAAGGTGAACACAGCAATATAGTACAATTAACAGACAAGAAGGTAACACTTACTTAGGGTTGGGGAATGGAGAAGTATCAGCTAGCAATTCTCCAGCAATCCGGTGACATTCCAGGTGGAATCAGAAGAACAACTCCTACTGTAGGGTTGACACAGTTTTTATACCTGTGTAACCCTATTCTTAACATTGAATACAGACTATTGGTGAACAATTATCTGTATCCAATCCCTAACGTAGAGACACAGTTTAACCCATGCCCCCCAACTAGTTAGCCCATTTGTACTGGGACTCCGAGGGTCTTATTTCTGTAGCCCCATAATTAAATCAGGGGCGACGACCCGTCTACCAAATGAAGTATCTGGCAGGAGCTTCATTGTTTGTAGGTGTAGACATAACACTTACAAACCACTCCAGTTTGATGTTCCTCCACCCTCAGGTAACAATTAGAGTGGCAGAGTCTGTTGATCAGGACTTGGTTCCTAGTGTTTGGGTAAACAATCAGGGCAGTTAACTTTTGATCACAGGACTTATGACATGACAAGGTGTAAGCCACATTCCTGGACCGCAGTCCAGTTAACCCCTTGCCTCCCTGGTGAGGTCAGGGGGTGGCCATATGGGGTGCAACCCCTTTAATACCGGGCCAACCCCCCTCTCCCTCTACAAATAGATCTACAGTATTTTTCATCTGAGATGATTACCATAAATAATACAATTGGTTGGGAGGGGATACTGGAAACCACACAGGAGTTGTCTGGGGTTGCAAATTAGGGCTCTGGTGTGTTAAGTGATGTTGTTTCTACAGGCGTTGAATGGAGCTCTAAGCATAAAAAGATTTAACTTGTATCAAAACTACAAAAAAAAAATCCAGCTTCCACGTAGCCTTTCCAGACCGCATTTCTGCCCCATTCCAAATAAATTCACAAACGCTGAGTGCATTTAGCGGGCTTTGCGGTCGGTGGGAGCATGTCTTGCCCCATACTTGCCCGCTCTTGGCGGATTGAGTGTGTGGGGGGAAAGCTGGGGAGATACTGGCACGCACGGGGAGAGGTGGCTGGAGGGCCGAGTTGGAAGTGACTGGTGCTGCATTGGTGGTTCAGAGGGTGCCCAAGGTTCCTCCTCGGTTGTAGGAGAGGGGTGCGAGGGTTTGCGGACCCGGAGGAACACGCGTTTCCTCCCACAACCCCACGTCATGGCCACGCCCCCCAGCACTCTTTGGCCACGCCCCCCGCGCCAAACAAATTCAGCTGCAGACCACAGATCGCGGTGCATTGACTTTCACGCGCCGCCGGCAAGCAAGGTAGCCGTGCGGGCGTGTGAAGCGGGGCCTCGGCCTTAGTGGTGAAGAGATTCAGTTTATTAACAATGTCAACAGTGCTGAGAACAACATCTCAACTGAGAGAAAATAAACTCCTCCCTTTCTTCACAGAAAGCAAGTGCACTGTCAATAAATTGAGACAAACCGCTTGTTGGATGGCGTCCCAATTATTCTCTTACTGTACTAAAATTGTTTGCGCTTAATTTTATCCTTTCATTATTATAGTGTAGATATTACCGATCATGTATCAAAACTGCATAGAAACTATAGGATTTATCAAACAACAAATTCATATTTTCCATTGACTTTTTAATTTATACAGCTCAACCCCATTATAACGCAATCCGTTACAACGCGAATCCGCTTATAACGCGATGCAAGCGTAGCTCCCAGTTTTCGTATATATGAATACTTTACAACATGATTATTGGTATCTTAAATACTTTATTGTACAATGCATACAATTGTACATTATTTGTAACGCGGTCCGCTTATAACGTGATGTGACTCTATGGACCCCAAGCACTGCGTTATAAGGGGGTTAAGCTGTATATTACAACATGTACAATTCTTTTATTCCCTAAAATGTACCACAGAAACATTAATAGATGGTCCCTTTGATAACATAGCATAACAGACTCAGCTTATATGGAGAATGTTCCTGCAATTTTTCAGACCTTTGCTCTCTAGATGTAAATGTATAAATCTCATAAACTTCAGGACTGATTTTGCTCCTCTTTGTGTATGGTAGGCATTGGAAATGGTTGAAAGATAAAGTTAAAAGAAACACATGCAGTTTCAATAGACAAATAGATATATTTTTAATTTCAGGTAATTATCATAAATAATAAAATTGTGAAGGGGAAGAGTGGGTCTGTACTAAAGAAGAGCTCACGGGAGTTAGGCAGTTAGCTGGCGCTAACCGTGCTCATGCTTGAGAGCGGTGACATAACCAGCTCTACAAGCATGAGCGCCGGGTGTCCTTGCTATTTGGCAAGCGCGTGCGGAGGTGTAAGGAATCGGGGGCAACGTCCCTTGCGGCGTAACCCTCATTACCCACTACCAGTACTGCATCGGCTGCTGCCCATGCCCCCCGTCGCTACCCATGCCGCCGCCCAGTGCATACCTTGAACTCTGCCGCCGCCATCTTGGATTCTGGCACTGGTGTTACAGACTCTCAGCTGTGCTCTGCTATTTCCTGGACTCTCAGCCACTCACGAGCAGCTCCTCGACACGCCTCCGCCATGCCCCTTGTCCGGATTGGAAACTGTCGCTTTAAATATCCTGCTTTGCCTTCACTTCCTTGCTCTGCATAGCTCCTTGCTTCCTGTGTAGCCTGGAAACTGTGTCGTGCTCCTGTTTGTCTTTAATCCTACAGATTTGAACCGGCTTATCTGACTTACCTCCCTGGCTCCCGACTTCGGCTTACCCATCACGATTCTTACCTCTTAGACCCTTGGAATGGGAAACGGATTTAACTACGGAACTCTCTATACTCCTGAACTCGGCAAGTACAATGACTATTCTGAATCTTAACCCAGGCCTGGCCATGCTACAACCACATCCCGGACCCGCTCCCTCTCCTGTCGGTGTGTAAAGTGGCGGCCGCCCTGAGTCTAAATCGGCTAGATCTGCGGCTCTCAGATAATCCCGGTCAGGTGCGTTTTTTTTTGTTGTCCGGAGTGAATTGCGTTATTTTAGCGCTCGTGATATTAGCATTTTATTCTCGCTGTCTGCAATACTCAGGGGGGTGTTTGCGAGCTGTTGTCTTGGAAGTCTAATACCTTTGCGATTCAACCTACGTCAGTACACAAATTTCAAGGGAACCAGTCCCAAATATCAGGGCTCCGCAGAAAAAAGGACACATATATACAGTTCAGATGTGATGATCACTTGAAATTGGGGGATAGAGCTCTAATTAAAGCTACGTGAGACTCATAAAAACCTGTGTGCGTTTAACTCCTTAATGACTTGATGAATGGGACCGTGTAAGCGTCTCTGTAAGGTGGTGACAGACCTATATATATACCATAAGGGTCATGTCTACCATCTCACTGAAACAAACTGAAACAAAAACAATACGTCCTGGAGTAACACAGGTATAGTACTCACTTATGTAGCAGCTCACCCCTGTATTATGCGTGCGTCACGCCAGAGTTGAAGAGGAAAGACTGTCAAGATTGTCAAAGAGATTTGTTCCAGAAACGCGTCAGAGTAGTTGTGTACCCCCCACTTACCATTTAATAAAGTCTTTTAATCATTTTTGCTGGTTTGTAGCCCCCATTTTTCACAACTGCTGTGCTCCGTTTTTGGACCTCACGGACCGTCTTTCCTACGTCAGTACACAGTCTGTGTGTGCGTGCGCAGTAATTGCAAATTTGCATATTTAAAGTACGGTATACATGCATTTGCAGTGCTGTACTGTACAGTATGTCTCATATGAAAATTGTTGAAACGCATAGGCGTGTATAGTACTGTAACAGTGTCACATTTCAGCATATACTGCACTCTCCCCTCGCTCAGGATAATTACAGTAACTGCACTGCAGGGTATTTCAACTTCTTATCTTCTCTACAATACAGTACATCTCTCCCACACGATTCCTTTGAACGTGTGTCTGGTTTCAATCACATTCCTGCTTGACAGCAGGTGATTACTGCGCATGCGCCTGTAACTTCGCCCACCACTGCTTGCTTGAGTGAGTGACCAAAAAAAAATACATTTTTATTTTAATTGTTATTTTCTCCACAAGCCTGTAAAAACCACCTTGATATTATGATATTCAATCTGTGCTGTAGCTTTTGACTGCGACCCTGTGCGTTTGACTGCACATGGTTGATTTGTGTGCTTTTTATGTACTGTATTTGGAGGTGTAGGGATCAAATTATTATGATGAAATGCCTTTTGAAATTATGTCATTTCTTTGAACTGCTGCACAGCTAATCCTTCATGCAGCACCCTCCCCCAAGCGCGCACACAAGGCTCGCTCAAGGTTTTGAAACTCTTATCGACAGACACCCCCACAGTCATTAATTTTCTGAAGCTAGTCATTGTGTTTTTAATCCATTCCTAGCCGAGCGTCAATCACCTCACTGCGCCTGCGTCTAATCCTCTTTGAGATGGGAGCTAGCTGATTACTGCGCATGACTCACCCAACCCCCCCACCCCCCAACCCTTTGAGGCTTTGTTTACGGTAATGCTTTGGAAAATCCCTTCTCGAATTTGATATGTAAATCTGATTTGCACAGCATTGTGAGAATTGAGAGTTAAAACAACATGAATCAGTTAATGGTTTTTTTGTCATTCATTTTTTTCTTTGGTGTACTGTAGGTGTAGTGGGGGGGTTGTTAATGATTATGATTAGCAGGAATGTAAATAAATATTTATTTTACCAGGAAAAAAAAAAATATATAAAATGCTTGCCATTGTGTTTTTAATCAGTCCCTAGCAGAGCATCACCTCTCTATGCGCCTGTGTGTAATCCTCTTTGGGATGGGAGCTAGTTGATTACTGCGCATGCGCCTGTAACTTCACCCACCACTGCTTGCTTGATTGAGTGACCAAAAAAAAATTTTTATTCTAATTTTTTAATTGTTATTTTCTCCACAAGCCTGCAAAAACCATCTTGATATTACGATATTCAATCTGTGCTGTAGCTTTTGACTGCGACCCTGTGAGACCCATTAACTGATTCATGTTGTTTTGTCATTCATTTTTTTTCTTTGGTGTACTGTAGGTGTGGGGGGGAGGGTTGTCAATGATTATGATTAGCAGGAATGTAAATAAATATTTATTTTATTTTATCAGGAACCAAAAAATACAAATATAAAAATAATCACGAATAATACATAATGCAGTCTTTATTAAGTTCTTCTGGCAGATTGAAATTGAGGGCCTTTGGATAAACATGAATAATGCACATTGATAATAATATTTAATAATATATAATTTATAATATATATATAGTAATATAATTTCTTCTGTCTTTATCTTCTTCCTCATTCTGTGTACAGTACAGTAGTTCATTGAGAGAGGAGAGGTTTTGTGTACATCATTACTGCTGTTTATATACTATACACTTGACTGTACAAACAGATTAGACTGCACACAACACCCCCCTCACCCCCAGTCCATCCTTTTTTCCTGAAAAGACAAGAAAACAAAAAATTAGTGCAGTTAGGTGCGTACTGTATTATGACATTGTGTGATGTGTAGTACTAGATGACTGGTGCGGCTTTCTCTGGAAAGAAAAAAATTGAGCAGTTAGGTGCATACTGTATTATGGCATTGTGTACTGTATACAGTAGCTACTCCACATTGGACTACAGTAGGCAGTTAGTACTGTCAAACTAGTCTATACTGGAACTACTGTATACTCTGACTACTGTTAAATACTTTGTAACCAGATGGCTGATGCTGCTCTCTCAGGGGAAAAAAAATATGTGCCATACTTACCTGTATCATACTGTACTTACAATACTACAGTAAAGTACTACTTTCCTGATGCCTGCCCATTCCGCACGATCACAATGGGCAACACAGTCGCAATATGGTCAATATAGTTATTGCAGCGTTCCACGGTGAGTACATCGTCCCAAAAACTCAGTATGCCTTTCGCCAACTCAACCTTTTTGGAGGGTTTCACCACTTTCCGGATATGGTCCTTCAGCTGATGCCAGACCATTTCGATCGGATTGAAGTCTGGCGATCTGTCATTGGAAAAAAAGGACAATTGGTGTAAGAGATACAGTACACAGTAAAAACAGTGGGGAAAAAAATGAGACACGGTTACCGCACTTACTTTGTTGGCGTCTTCACCCAGTTGATACCGCGCTCAAGGATATGCGCTGTTGACGCGGTGTGCTTCGGATCGTTGTCCTTGTAGAAACGGTGACCATCCGGAAACTCGCGTGTGATGTATTCCACTATCTCAGGCACAATTCTGTCTTGGAAGAAAGCTTTATTCATGATTCCTATAACAAGAAAAGAAAAGTCCTCAAAAAACTGCACACAAGTACAGTACAGTGCATAAGGCTACATTATATTTGATATATTTTACCTTCAAAGATGACAAGGCATCCTGGTCCATGCCTAGAGATGGCACCCCACACATGCATCTTCACTGGGTGTTTTGGACGCGGCTTCATAGATATGCGACCTTTTTTGTGGAACGCAAAGGTGGCAAATCTCTCCAGAGAAACAGTAGACTCATCAGTGAAGATGCAATCCTGGAAAGTTTCTCCATTGTCGATCCATGCCTGGGCCTGGACCACTCTCTTGATTTTGTTAACGTCCCTTATCATAGGGTACACTCTGTAATGACAAGGAATAAATAATTTTAGCGGTACAGTACAGTTTTTTAAACAACACTTTTACCTCCTGTACTGTCCAGTACTAACCTCACACGTCCATATTTCCATCCAATTCTGCGTCTCATCTTCTTTATGCTGGTCTCGGATACAGTGAGATTGTGATTTTCCTGCAGAGTGTATTTGACCCTTAATGCACTCTTCTCATCATTCTCCTCACTTATTTTGTCCACCAGAAGAGTTGTCTCCCTACAATTTAAAGAAAAACAATCCGGTAAGTTACAGTGCAGTAGGCCACAAGCACAGCACATCATTTGGTGTAAAAATTGTATACAATGAGATATTGTTCTCTAAATATGCATGCGAACTAAGGGGAAGGGGGGGAAGGGGAGACCCTCGCTACTGCTGGGCTGGAGATGACTGGAGTGGAGATGCTACTATCAGGGGGAATAATGATACGACAACAACAAGAGAGCAAGAGCCCCAAGGAGAGCACTCAACCACTAGTTTAGGCTGGTGTACTAGTGTTGAAAGAGAGGAGTGAGTGAACCATAAAAAATATGTTTATTTGAGTCGTAACTCAGAAAGTTAAAATATGGGGGAACGCTGTGAGTCCAGTGTGATACTATGGTAAGCCAGTATACAGCTAATTTAAAATAAAGGACGGATGAACCAAAATGAAAGTCACTGTGCTATCTAAACTCTTACAGGGCCTAATAATGGCTGACATCCACTACCTAGAGTGCTAGGAGACACCACCGCAGTATATGGTAAGTGATGCACCTAAGATAGTGGTGTGAGCTGTAACGTGTAGAGGTAAATAGTCACAGTGAATAACTATAAAGCCCAATGACATGAAGGTCAGTATGATGTCAGATGCCAGTCTGTCCTATACACAGGTGGTGCATACATACACATTAGGATCCTGTATGCGAGCAGTCCTATATAGGGGGTACTGTCTAGTCTCCTAGGGTGCACATATATATAACATATCAGGCTAACCATAAGGTTTTGCAACAGGCCCACAATATGTGTGGAGTGATGGTTGCAGTAGGTTATGCCAGGAGTGTAATCTCATATGTTCACACATGCATGACCACGGTAGCCCCCTGTATTGCATAGGTCCAAGAGTCAGTAGATGCTATGACAGTACACACGTAGTGCCTGTTAACATGTGGTGATCAAAGGGTTAAGACCCTGCAGTACCAATGCATATACCCAGGCAACGTGGAGGGCAGAGTAGTTGCTGCTCTCACGGTGCACCAATCATCCCAGTTAGCGTGAAACATATGTTCATGTGTGCATCCTGACAGTATGAGATGTGAAGTCAGTGGCTCCTATCACAGTGCACAAGTAGTGCCTGTTAACATGTAAATCATGAGAATCACAATTGTGTCTGTTAGCCTGAAACATGTATATGCATCCAATCAGTGTGAAATGCAAAATCAGTGGCTCCTATCACAGTACACAAGTAGTGCCTGTTAACATGGAATATATGTAAGTCACGGAGTTCATTCGTCCTTAGAAAGCAGACGTACCTCTTGAAACATGGCCGGGCACCTTCAGCTATATAGCGGGTGCTCAAAGTATCAGCCTGAGGTGTATCTGTGCTAAAAATCTATTAACAAAATGCTGCAGTAGCAGAGCCCCATATCGAGGGCTGCTGGGGAAAGGAAGCGCTCCGATCGCAAGCGCATGTCCCACCCCTATGACGTGATGACGTCATCAATCGGCGACGTACGTTTCGCTAATTACTGCTTTGTCAAGGCTGGGAAAGTTTAGATAGCACAGTGACTTTCATTTTGGTTCATCCGTCCTTTATTTTAAATTAGCTGTATACTGGCTTACCATAGTATCACACTGGACTCACAGCGTTCCCCCATATTTTAACTTTCTGAGTTACGACTCAAATAAACATATTTTTTATGGTTCACTCACTCCTCTCTTTCAACACTATCATTGTAGTACACCAGCCTAAACTAGTGGTTGAGTGCTCTCCTTGGGGCTCTAGCTCTCTTGTTGTTGTCTTCTCTAAATATGCAGCAATATAAAAAATATATATACTGTTGTAATATAAATATACCGATATAAGTAAAATATTAGATACAATAGATCTACAGTATACAATATATTGTTCTATTAATATGCAGCAATATAAAATATATATATACTGTTGTAATATAAAAATACCGAAATAACTAAAATATTAGATACAGTACAATAGATCTATAGTACACAATATATTGTTCTATTAATATGCAGCAATATAAACAATATATATATACTGTTGTAATATAAATATACCGAAATAAGTAAAATATTAGATACAGAAGATCTACAGTACACAATATATTGTTCTATTAATATGCAGCAATATAAACAATATATATATACTGTTGTAATATAAATATACCGAAATAAGTAAAATATTAGATACAGTAGATCTACAGTACACAGTATATTGTTCTATTAATTTCAGATAAAGGATTTTCAATGGACCCTGAAAAACTTAAGGCTGTTTTGGATTGGCCTATGCCCAACTCTCTCAAAGCCATCCAGCGTTTTTTGGGCTTCTCCAATTACTATAGAAAATTCATCCGAAATTTTTCTACCACTGTGGCTCCCATTACGGCCCTTACCAAGAAGGGAGCTGACCCGTCTGTATGGCCTCCGCAGGCCATCTCGTCCTTCGAAACCCTGAAACAAGCTTTCGTCTCGGCACCCATTCTGCGACATCCCGATGTTAGTCTTCGAAGTTAGACTTTAGAAGTTTATGCGTCTGATTGTGGTGCAGGCACCATCCTGTCCCAGAGATTCTTCCCTCAAGATAAGCTTCATCCATGCGGTTTTTTTTCAAAGAAGTTTTTGCCCGCTGAAAAGAACTATGATGTTGGCAATAGAGAGCTCTTGGCTATCAAGATGGCCTTAGAGGAATGGCGACATCTCCTGGAAGGTTCCCGCGAACCTATTTCTATATTGACTGATCATAAAAATCTTCTTTATATCGAAAATGCATATCGTCTGGGGTCTCATCAAGCCCGTTGGGCACTATTTTTCTCAAGATTTAATTATACTCTGTCTTATATTCCCGGTTCTAAGAACACAATTTTCTCCTGAGGAAAGATCAGAAGAAACCCCTGAAACTATCGTACCCTCTAAGTTTATCATTTCCACCAACTCATTTGACATTCTCGAAAAGATCGTTGAAGCTCAAACACAAATTCCGAGTGGTCTAGAGGTACCGGAAGGAATTCTTTATGCCGCACCCAGGTTTCATAAACAAGACTACAGTATATAATTAGAATGAAACCAACATTTATGAATAAATCAAAAAACATTTTCCAAGTGACATCATACTTTTCAAAATAATTAACTTCAAGATAAGGAAAACAAAATGATTTGAGATGTGCGATTGAGATCGTGAACCAGGCAAAATTTGTCCATTTTGAGTCATCAAAAAAGCCGCAACAGTGTCAAAGTTCGCAATTTGTTTCATACAGAATGTTCTGAAATTCTCTTCAATCACCAGATACCCTGAATGCTGACATTACAAACAGGGCACACCCCATGTTTCAATCGCTGCTGGAGATATTTTGTACTAATTTGGTGACATGATTGCCCACTGGTGAATTATTTTGCCGGGAATAAAACATCTCTAATATATTTGAAATCTACCATTAAATAAATGTTTTTATTGAGTAGGGATTATTTAGATTTCAGTCAGGTTAATGGAAGCTTTTTGCATCGCAGTCTTAGACGAGAACGGTGTCTTTTATTAAAGAGTAACTAAAAAAAATATAATTCAAGTATCCAGAGAACTACTGTACCACAGAATTTCCCTGTGCACCATGTAATTATGACCAAACATAAAAAGTATATGCAGCACAGCACATGTATCTCTTTATTGACGAACTGCAAGGCTAATCTTTTAAGCAGGTTCTGCTTTCTGCCTCTTCCCCCTCCTCATTCTCTTGGAGTTTCTGAATGTCCCCCAACAGAAACAGAAAGGAAACTCAGCGGCGTAGTGCTGATGAAACCAATGAGGGCATTCCCCTTTTCAGAGAAAGCATCTATTGACTATCACCAGCAAGCTCTCTCTCTCTCTGTTCCCTTTTGATCTCTGTACTGTTACCAGGACCCTCTCTGCCTTTTTGTCTGTCACGGGAATGGCAGAAATGCAGCTGTGTTTTTAACCCTGTGTGTGAGTTTTAATATACTGCGCACCCTTTGATTTCTATCGCAGGTTTTAGACACCCTCCCCTGCAGTGCAAGATCTTTTGTGTTTGTGATAATTTGTTGCAAATGTGCCCAGCAGTTTGAGCTGCAAACTGTAACAATAGATAATGTTACCTTAGTAATATCAGGATACATTGTACAGTATCTGAAAGACGTGGTGTGGGACAGTGCAGGAGGCAGGCCAGCAGCTGGGGAGACGCCGGGCCCGGCAGCAGCCACCGGCAGCACAGTGAGGGAAAGAGGCAGCAGTTGGGGAGCGGCAACCTGCGGACGGAGGAGAGCCGCATGTACAGTAGGTGCAGAAAGAGCCACATGCGGCTCGGGAGCCACAGGTTGCCGACCCCTAGTAGTATCACACTTTGATCAGTGTTTCTAACATTCAAAGGAATATTTGGGATGTCAAATGGGACAGATGTCTACATCTCTGCTTAGCAATGCATTCTGGCTGCCCACCCTGCAGTTCAGTCCAGCTGGGTTACTCGCACTCAGACAGGGAGGCTGGAGCAGGACTTGGCAATACGTGCACTGTTTGCATGGTTATTGGAGGAAACAGTCACTTGACAACTGTATCACACGCCTTTCCATGCTCCAGGGGCCAACTTTAAAGTGTATGCAAACTGTCCATGTCAAAACATCCATTAGCCAAGGTTTCAGATGCACAGTATACTGTAGTTCTGTGAATAGTCTCAGAAATACAGTTTAAAGTCAGCAGAGATGCAGAAATGCGTGCTTAAGACAGTACTTTCTCTTTTCCCTGCTAAAGGTTTTCTATGAATGAAACACTTCTGTGATTCTATCTGTTTGTTCTCAAACCTCTGATAAGAACATACAGTACAAAGTACAGGGAGAGAAAGAAATTGAGAGGAGTGAGAGAGACGCAGAGATACTGTATTGTGTGGGAGAGAAAGAAGGATAAGAAAGAGAAAATACAGTATAGGGTATCAGAGAGAGTAAAAATATATGGAGGGGCAGAGGAGTCTGCGATAGAATGAATACACAGAATGATAGATACTATAAGCAAATATCATAATTGCAGTTGCAAAGTTTGAGGCAAAATATACAATATGAAAGCAAACATGGACTGTTTTTATAATATTCTGTATTAAAATAATTAATCTCAATTGCAAAGAGCTTTACAATTATACAAGAAAGACATTCATCATGCAGCCATCACTGGATGGAATATAATGAGGTTTTTTTTGCTTGTATAGTGCTGACAGTGTACGCAGTGCTGTACATCAGGCACAACAGGCATAAGTCCCTACCTGATGGAGCTTGCATTCTATTTGTTGGTGCCTGAGGCACAGGGAGATAAAGTGACTTGCAAAAGGAGCCAACACTGGGATTTGAACCAAATCTTCAAATTACCTGCTTCAAACTCAGTGGCATTGTTATCAGAGAAAGCGCCTTTACTCACTGAGCCCCTCCTTCTCAGGAATAGCAGCAGCCACAACTAAAACAACAAACATGAATATTCAAGCCTGAACCACTACCACGCATTTCAGCCCTGGAATCACACCACTAACACAGCATTTCTTGCCAACAAATGAGAACATTACTTATATGCTGAAGGGGCCAATGTATTGCTTTGCATCTGTTTATCATGCTTTACATTGCAGATTACTTGGCTAAAGTTACATATTGCTTTACTATTACAAAAGTCATCCATCTCAGAAGCCAGGTCTCTAAACACACATAATGTATGTATGTCTTTATTTATTTAGCACCATCAATGTACATAGAGCTTTACTGCAGTAATACATGTGTCACAGAGCGGCCTGTAGGCGAGGTCAGACAAGATTCCACACATGCAATTTTTAGGGTAAACTAAACGTTGAGTGGTTTTATTCTCCACAAAAACAAGTAAAACATTGGGGCTACTGCCCCTTTAAGGTAAAACATAAATCATAAAACCAACACATACTCCTTTCTAAACATTACTGTGGTCCTTCCTATCTGACTAAGCAAAGCAGAGGTAATCTGCCACTCGTTATTGATTAATTATACCCAATCATCTTTTGATGCTTACCTAACACAACTATTATTTCATTACACAGGTGAATGAATATGCAATAAGTCTTTGGCTATGAACTCCAGCGTTAAACCCACAACAGCTGAAGGAGAGCATTACATTATGTAACACAGAGCTATAAGGTGTGTTACATAATTGTAAGGATATTTGGAATATTCCAGAGTTTTTTTAGATGTCTTGATAATTCTGGTGTTTTTTTTACTATATGCGCCATGAAGTTTGCCAGATTATTTTATCATGTTGCATATTTCATACCATTTTGATTATCAACAATATCCAAATTAACATAGTGGAACACTTGTGCCCCAATCCAGAACCACAGGATAATCAATCTCAAAAGGAGAGAGACTCAAGGAGAATTGTCATTAAAGAATATTTTGATTGCGAGTATAACAAATAAGAGATAATAGTGGCACGATTGGTCCTCAAATAAAACAACAAAAGTTAGACGTTATAACTTTGGTGGCTAAAATGTTTAGAAAGAATGTAAGCTTTGAGGACCACAAAAGTCTTCACATATTGACCAGGAAGGAGAAACCTGAAGAAGGAACCTTATTGGTCCAGGAAACTTGCCCTGTTTGTAACCATGACTTAATCATTGCAGCTATAGTATTATTATATGACTATACTATAATATCGCTTATACAGGTAATTTAATTTTGTGCACTGCTAACTCATAATACAGGCAGTCCTCGGTTATCCAACGGAATCCGTTCCGGATGTAGCGTTGGATAGTGAGTCCCATGTTAATCAGTGGCGGTGAGCGTTGGATAAGGCATTCAGGCGTCAGAAAACGCATGCCAGCGTTGAAAAACGACCACTCTGGTTGCATTGTAAAGCGTTGGATGTGCCATTCGTTGTAAAGTGAAACATTGGATATCGAGGACTACCTGTAGAGCCCAAAAACAAATGAATGAACAGTATGTTACTTGTATTCATTTAACATTTAAGAAAAATGTCTTGCAGATCTCCTACATTTGGTAAGTGTGGTTTTCTGCAAACAAAGTTATTTTTCTTCACATGTGATATGATCATTGATGCCTATCTCAACACAAACAACTTTTATATGTGTCTTTGTTCTCTTTTTCAGAACTTTACTATTAGATTGTGGTCCTGAGCAGCTGTCCACATTGCTCGGCAATTTATTAGAACTTGATTTTAGCACTTTGTGTGGTGAGCCATGTAAAGTTCTGATCAATGTGCTTTTGATATAATTCTTTGATGTAAAGTTTTCTTGTAGAGTTTCCTGTAAATCCTTCACTTCAAGATGACACAATTGGTTGTTTGCTTTGGCATATTAATTGTTGAAATGTTACATAGTAGATGACTTTGAAAAAAGACATATATCCATCAATTTCAACCTATGTTAAATTTAGATGACAGATACTCCTCTTATATTTTTATTTACAGTACAGCAATCCTTCGATACACGCAACAGATACGTTGTGGAAAATGTGTCTGTAAACCAAAATTCTGTATATCGAACCCTATTTTCCCATTATATAATTGGAGATGCGTTTCTACGGAAATAAAATTGTCCCCAATGCGTATTAAAACGTAATAAAATCACGCTTAAGAATGCAGCAAATCCTTTTAAGCACGTTTAATGAGAATCAAAGATAATTGCATGATAACATATCAACAATAATACTCCAAATACTCTCTGACGAAGCACTGTGTATAGCATGAAACGCGTAAGAGTAGGTTTTTTATTCTGTCTGTACCAGGCTGTCAGTTCTTCATTAAAGTCCCTTTGTATTAGTACTATGCTGTAGCCCCGGACATCCATTTTTTGCACGGCTGTGCTCCGTTCCTCCTTCCTTCACTGGATCACCTGAATACCCAAAATAAGTTGCAAAATAAAAATACAGTATACAGTGTCACGGTAACTTACGACAGGATATAATAATACACCAAATAACTGGGTTGAACTAAACACGGCTTAGATATAATAAAGTGAATTTATTCCTTAGATAGGTGAACACAGCAGATAGTACAAATAACAGACAAGAAGGTAACACTTACTAGGGAGTTGGAATGAAGAAGTAATCAGCAAACCTAATTAGCAATTCCTCAGCAATCAGGCATCAATCAGTTGGTATAAAAGAAGACAATGAATATAGGGCTGACCTCAGTTTATATATCTTTTCAGTCCTATACTTACTACTGAGTGCAGGCTATTGAAGAACAATTATCTGCACCCAATCTCTAACGTGGGAACATTGATAACCCATGCCCCCCAGCTAGATGGCACATGCGTACTGGGACCCTGGGGGTCTAATTTCTGTAGCCCCACACCCAAGTCAGGGGCGCCGGCCAGTCTACCAGATGGGGTATCTGGTCAGGATACTCTTTGTTTGTATGGGTGAGTTATAGCACCTACAAACCACTCAAGCCCTGCACTTCTCCGCCCTAATGTATACAGCTAGGGAGGCTGAGCCTTTGATCGGGGGGTCTGTGTTGAAACGGGCCAGTCTTTCCTGCCGGAACTGACTCTTCATTGTGGCCAAGTTTCAGCTCGCTGCGACTTTCCAGACTGGAGATACACAAATACAGTTTAAAACTTTTATTTCTTTAATACAGGATTCTCCGCTTTAAAATGAATCTCTGTTTTTCACTCTTTTCCCATTGACATCAACGGGCTCCGCCTCCATAGGCTTTTAATGGAGCAACTCCGCCGTTGAAGTCAATGGGTTCCGCCACCTTAGACTTTCAATGGGGCAACGCCGCCATTGGAGGCTATGGGAAAAACCACCAATCTTTACAGTTGCCCACACTCCATCTGGTTAGTCGGAGAGGGTTGGAAATGGCCATGCATTCATGCCGGAACAGTGGCTGCATGCGACCCAAATCCCAGCCCCAGCTTCCTCTTTTCATGGTTTCGGACTTAGCCGTTTTCTCGCGCTGCTCTTCTCTCCGCCATTGGAGTCAATGGCGCGACCCGTTTGGCTAGCGCGACCCTTTATGGGGGGTCCTGGATTCTTGGACCCGGTGGTGGTCGAGTGTGGGGGGACCTAAGAGCTAGGGGCAAAAAGAGTTTTATTTCTGGGTGCCTTAGAACTTGGGATTCCCACGCCAATTGTCGTTGAACTTGACCTAATAGTGATGAAAGCTCTTTTTCAGACATTGTTTCCGCTTCTGCGGTTTGGATGGCTGCCAACCTGTTCCTGGAGATCGGCGTCGAGGAATCCCCATTGAAGTCAATGGGGCCCATTTACTTACAATGGGAAACCGCTGCTCCTCCTCTCGGTCGCCACCTGCTGGTCTTCGAGGGAAACAGGTCCAAAACCGCTGGATTCGCCATTGAAATGAATGGAGCTGCAATGGCGACCTATGGGACACTGCAAAATGGAGCCTGAAAAGGCGGGAACATGGAATAAAGGGCTATAATCACTTCCTAACTATTAACCCTTGTCCTCCCGGATGGATCCCAGTGTGTGTGTGGTGCAGACACTTACATGGGGATAGTACAGGATAGCAGGGGAATACTCATTTGGATGTTGTAGCAAGGGGAAACCCACATTCCGGGACCGCAATCCAGTTAACCCCTTGCCTCCCTGGTGAGGTCAGAGGGTGGCCATATGGGGTGCAACCCCTTTAATACCGGGCCAATCCCCCTCTCCCTCTACATACAGTACTGTACCCTTGTCAGAAAATGCTGATTGTGGTGTGAGGTGCAGTGAGATGTGCTGATTGTGGTGTGAGGTGCAGTGAGATGTGCTGATTGTGGTATGTAGTGTAGAGAGGTGCTGTGAGATATGGTGAAATGGGGGTTATGGGGAGTGAGAGGAAAAGGCAGTGGCATCATGTGCCTCCCCCTGTGAATCATCTTCTGCTTCAGACTTTGTTACCAATGGAGGTGCACTCTTTGTCTTGGTTACGTGGCCAATTAAGGGACTGTTTGCAAAAAAAATGCATCAAAAAATAGTGGTTTAGAACGCCTCTTCTTCTCCTTGTGCTTCTTCTCCTTCTCCCTGTAGCAGTTCACAATTGGGATCATTATCCATAAGCATTTGCAAACCTGACTCAAAATATGAAAAGGCTTCAGACAGTTGCTTTGTAGTCAACTGATGTGGGGCGCATGAAGCTTTTTCACTCTCCTATCCTGCAGCTCGCTCTTGTTCTAGGTGCATCACTACCTCATTCGACAGGTCTTATCCATGGGACTGTAGCAACTCAACCAACCACATAAACTTCTATAATGTATTCAAAGCATACATCATTTGAAAGGTTCACAATGTTTTGATGAATTTGTTGAATGGTTTCTGCTTGAGAAAAAAAACATTAAAATCATGAACCCATTCGGCCAATATCATCTTCCACACACCGTTCAAAGTTAATGCTTTTAATTCCTCCCACGACCCAGTGATGTTGTCCACAGTGTTCATAATGTTGTAGTTCTGCCGGAACACCCTCATTGTAGGCTTACCTCCCCATCAGTTCCTTGTATGAGTTGGCGAAAGTAATAAGCCGTGAAGGTAACCACTCCTTGATCTACAGGCTGTATCAAAGCAGTCGTGTTTTTAGGGAGCTATTCAACCCTCGCCTTGTCACACAGATCACCTAAATTTACTGGGTGGCATAGAGCATTATCTAGGCGGAGTAATTTCCCGTTGGCGAGATTATTTCTGGTACAGTACCTTCCAACAGCAGGGCAAAAAAAGTAGTGAGCCATTTCTGAACAATGATCATAGTAACCCAAACTTTCTTGTTCGATCGCCAAATCACTGTGAGGATTCGCCATCCTGGCGGTCGCAGACCGTCTCCTCACCCCAACAAGCCTTCTGTGACAGATACCTAGGATGCGCGGTTTAATGGTCCCAGTATGCGCTCGCGCGCGGACTTTGCGCACTCTGTTCAATACCCATGGATTCAGACCCCGCCCCCATCGTTGTCACATGACGTGGACGTTCGGCCAGCCTCCCTGCTGACGCGCTAGTCAGGCCCTGCCTCCTGACCTCCGTGATGCACACGGGTTGGCGCGCGACTGGTCCCACCCCTTCTGGTCCCAGGAATCGGCATGGGAGTGATACGCGCTCTAAACGCCATCCCCTGGCCTCCGTGATGCGCACGGGACGGCGCGCAAACAGTTCCACCATCAACCCTGATTAGGCTTCATCATAGGGCACATGGAAACAAAATAGATGTGATGCTCCCAATTGAAGCCAGTCCTGTATTGGATATCCAGTAATAATAAATCCACAATGGGTTAATCCATAGTACGAAGGAGTGCCCCCAATGGAGTTGATTGACTACTGGTGGGACAGACGTGGAATCAGCCAGACTCTCATTTGATTACAGTAATTCACACCCAACCAGTGTATCATGAATAAATGGTCAATGACCGTGGTAAACAGGGGTTAATAGAAAGCACTGCGGCTCTTTACCTGTACTACCAGGGGGGCACTCGTGTCGTCGGCGGCGTGCAGTCCATCCTTTGAAGATCCACAGGAAATAGAGAGCGTTGATGGCGCACTGCCAGGGAATCCTGTATAGATTGTTCAGGAAAGGAAACAACCAGGCCACTCCAGATTGAAAAATTTTTTAACTTCGGATTTATTGCATGCTGAATTTAAACACAAAAAACGGACAGGTAAACGCACCTACGCGTTTTGTACTTAATGTACTTTATCAAGGACCTTGATAAAGTACATTAAGTACGAAACGCGTAGGTGCGTTTACCTGTCCGTTTTTTGTGTTTAAATTCAGCATGCAATAAATCCGAAGTTAAAAAAAAAAAAAATTTCAATCTGGAGTGGCCTGGTTGTTTCCTTTCCTGAACAATCTCTACAGGATTCCCTGGCAGTGCGCCATCAACGCTCTCTATTTCCTGTTCATCATAGGGCACACCTGTGTGCAACGGCAGCCAATCCACTCTCACTTCCTGGTTCCGCCCTGGCTGGCTATTGGAGGCTACTCATATATATACACCCTCAGTCTACAATCAGTCATGGCTGAGCATAGTCATAGTGACACTGTGCCTTGCCACATCCTTGTTCCTCAACCCTTGCCTTGCCTTGCTTTGTATGCTGTTTAATCTCTTGTTGCCTGAACCCTGCTACCTCCTTGGACTCCGCTTCTCTCCACTCCTGATCCAGCATTGTACGACTATTCTCCTGTCTCCAGTCCTGACCTTGGCTAAGTACTCCAACGATCTGACAATCTCCTATCCTGAACCTGGCAACGTAACCCGACTATCCGATACTCTCCAATCCTGGACCTGGCTACGAACTACGACAATCCGAAACTCTCCACTCCTGAACTTGGCAAATACCTTAACCATTCTCCAATCTATAACCCTGACCTGGCTTAAACGACTACTCTACATCCTAGGCGCACCCGTGTGGCTGTGGGTCGCGTTATCCAATCCTCTACCTCAGCACCGCGGTCGCGCTTCGTTTGTGGTGAGCTACGCGTTACAATCACAGGTAGAATTAGGCTTTGAGTAGCCCATCATAGCCCTGGCATTTTCAGATTGATACACCAGTAAGGGCTTCAATTTAAAATCACCTGAAATATTGAATTCTAGAAGAAGCGTCAAGCAATCTTTGCCTACCTTAAACCCTGGCGCAGCCTTCATTTCCTTAAAAATAAAAGTCCTGTCAGGCATACGCTTTCAAAAAGGTCCAGTCTCATTGGCATGAAAACTTGTTGAGGTGTGTACCCCGCTTCTTCAATTACATTTTGTAGCACTTCAGGAAACTAACCGGCACTGGCAGCTTCACCACTCAATGAACACACAATCCCTGTAAGCTTAACCCCAAGCACTCACCACATTGTATGTACTATATATGTGTGTGGTGTGTGGTGTGTGGTGTGTGGTGTGTGTGTCATGAGGAGTGCTATTGGGCATGGCCAAATGTATACAACAAAAGACAAAAATAACAATATTACATCGAATGTGACGTAAAATACTTAAAGAATTGTATTCTCATTTAATACTCATAGGTAGTGTTAGGACCAGCATAGTGGTCATGCTGTGACGTGGTTGCAGACTTCTAACACTTTGGCCAAAGGGTTTAACTAAATGACCCTGTACTGTCTTTGGAATAAATAGTTAATTTTGAATGTTCCATGTATTTTATTCCATGTATATATTTGTAAATATATAACTACTTTTTCTTTGAAGTCATACATTATTAATTTTATTTTGTAAACAATTTTGCAGATGTTACATTAACATAGTAGAGCACTGTTGGAATTGTGGCCGGTGAGTGCCAAGGAGGACTCTCTCTAGAAGGGCCGCCCCTCTTATGCATGTAACCAGTAATGGTCCCTCTTATGAATATAACCAGTAATGGCCCCTCTTATGAATATAACTAGTAATGCCCCGTCTTATGAATATAACCAGTAATGGCCCCGTCTTATGAATATAACCAGTAATGGCCCCACTTATGAATATAACCAGTAATGGGCCCCTCGACCTTTGTCTCTGGAGCCCAAGAGTAGAATTACTGTCAATATCCTGGTGGTCATTGACCATTTCACTTGGTATGCCCAGGCCTTCCCAACTAAGGATCAGCGAGTAACAACCGTCAACAAAGTACTATGGGAAAAGTGTTTGGTACATTATGGGTCATCTGCCAGACTTCATTTTGATCAGGGAAGGGACTTGGGGGGTTGCCTCATAAAAGACCTACTGTCTTTATGTTATATCAAGAAGTCCAGTATGATGCCTTATCATACAAAAGGGTACCCTCAAGCTGAGAGATTCAACAGAACGTTACTGAATATGTTGGGGACCCTAGAGGCCAAAGAAAAAAAGCAAGTGGAGTCAACAAGTGCACCACTTGGTACATAAAAGACAGAAAAACTAAAAAAGATTGTACTAACTCCTGTGAATGTAGGTACTATAGGTGAAAGTGACTTGTGATAGTGTGACTAAATGTATGTCAAAAGGAAACAAAATATAAATCAGTGAAAGGTGATAAAACAGTTTGTAACATACAATTTGTGAGAGATAGTCCACACGGACAGAAAAAGTGTCTCAAAAGTACTTATCTTGCAAAGTACTCAAAAAAAGGGGAAAGAAGATACTTCAAAAAAGCTGCATCCTCAAAGGACACTGACCAAGTCCAGGGGAAATCTACAAACACAAAAAGAAAGAAGCCAAGCTCCCATAGAGTGATCCAAATGTTAATAAAACATGTCATTAACATATATTTAAAAAAGTCCCATATTGTAAGATATGGACCATGAAGTATCAAAATAAGTATAAAATAGACAATAGAAAATATATATATATATACAGTGGTCGACAAATCAGCAAAAAATCTACTCGCCACACAAAAATATCTACTCGCCACCTAGTACCAAACGTGTGCTGCTTGGGCCAATAGGAGCTCGCCACGATGTTAAATCCACTCGCCCGGGGCGAGCAAATGTATAGGTTTGTCGAACACTGTATATATATAGATATATATATATATACAGTATACATATACAGTGTATTTAAAGGGTAACAGCTTATCTGTACATGCACATGAAGCATCCAGCGCAGTTTTATGGTAGTTGGATCTTTTTCTCGCTGTATATTGATGTCTGTGGGAGGTTTAGAATTGTACTCCAGCCAACAGACAACTGGAGCTCTGACATGATTTTCCAAAAGTTCTCCTCCCTCTTTGGGCTGCGTTTTCCTTAAACACACAGGAACAAGCGTGCGGATTAGTGTCTAAAGTCAAAGTGTGCTCCTAGTTGGCCTTTTGTTCTAGCCTGGCAAATGAAACGCATTGGGCCAATTAGGAGCACATTTTGATTTTGGTCGCCAGCCAGCAGGTAAGCCAGTTTGTTCCTGTGTACAGGGAAAGCGAAGGCCTGATGAGGGCAGAGAACTCTTGTGAAATCACGTCAGAGCTCCGGTTATCTGTTGGACGGAGTAAAATTCTAGCTCTCCAATGGACATCAAAATACAGCGAGAAAAGGAACCAGCTACTGTGCCAAATGATCCACAAGCATTTACAGATAAGCTGTTACCATTTATACCCACTGTAAGGGCAACTGCGTATACAGAATTCTTTTACATTGATTGACACTTTTTTGTGTCCTTTTTAATATATATTTTTTTGTAAACCTGTGTCTATTTTATATTTTCTTCTTATTTTGATACTTTATGGTCCACATCCTATGATATGGGACTTTTTTGATATCTGAATGACATGTTTTATTAAAATTTAGATCACGCTATGGGAGTTTGGGCTTCTTTCTTTGTGTTAATAGATTATCCCTTGGTACAAGCCTATGCTATGATAAACTAATGCAAGCGCAAGAGCTACATGTTAGAGATAAGGTTCTTATTCAAAATCTGGGAATCCCAGGTAAACACAAGTTTGCTAAGCAGTGGAGAGCAAAACCCCCTACCTGATAGTGGAGAAACTGAATGGGCTGTTCGTGTATAGAGTGAGGCCTGAAAGGGAGAATGGGCCTCTCATAATGCTCCACTGTAATCACCTACTACCTATTTCTCATCTTGTGGGGTGTCCCCTTCACGTTGAGGCCCCTACTCAGTCATGGACCAACAGGCGAAGTTGTGAGCTAAACAGGAGTCGGCCAACCTCAAGGCTCCCAAAGGGGAAGTAAGGGATGAGTCAGAGAGTGAAGATGAGTATGGATGGAAAAGATTATTAGGCCACATATCCACTATTATGGACTCTAGTAACCCTGAGCCTTAACAAGGTACACCCCCAATACCGTGTGAATTACTACAATGTCGCCTGCCTATTGCCAGGCCCTAGTTGGACCCTGCAGCTGATGAGTTCATCACCCTGGACCATCTCTAGTAAAGGAAGAAGTTAAGAATGATCTAATTCCTGAAGAGCTTGAAAGAGACCACTGGATAGGCGAAACAGGCCCAGTGTCATACCCATAATCAGAATCGGATGAAGGGCTAATAAAGGTGCCAGTAGAACAAGTTTTATACCCTCCACACCCTAAAAGAGAGACTAGGCCACCCATGAGACTGACGAACGATTCTCCTGGGGTATCAACTCAAGGTTTTTGTTCTCTGGTTAATACTGTAGTGTGCCTAAATGGATGGTCCACAAAATGTGGGACCCAGGAAAACCCTGGAAATATGGACCTGGTGGTGTACTAATGACTCATTATGTGGGATTGTCAGCATGCATCATCACTTTCACATTTATTTAAAAAAAAAAAATCAGTGACTTCATTTCTAAAAACAGATAATAAGCAACACATATAGGAAACCATACTTTACTGGGAAAACTCACAAGCTGTATTAAGAGCACATGTTACATATTCTGCCAAGAAAACCAAAGCCCTTAACATTAGCATAAATACAGTAAGTTCCCACTTAACAGAGGCTTACCAAATATATATATATACATCTACTGTAATACAGTAGTTCCGCAGAAAAAAAATAAAAAAAAGTATTTAGCTGCAGTATGAAGCACATTTATGATACTCTGCTATCTGAAAGAGCAAAAACACAACTACTATATCAGAATAATAAATACTTTAGATACACTTTGATCCTGTATAATAACAAAGGATTTGTTGCATGCTTTCTAAAAAGCCAAAAACAAGGTTTTTTAACAGTATGAAGGGAAATTGTGGGTGAATTGTATTGTATGTCATTACTTATATAGCCCAGGAGGAGCAAAATATAGGGAAATAAAAAACAGAAAACAGTGCAAATTTAAGTGCAGACGTTGAGACTATGATGAAAATGTAATGACAATATCTTGGCTCTGCCGGTCTATCTACTCACAAGATGTAAATGGTAAGTATGCAGTAGGCAGATTGGGCTGCCACCCCAGGTAGTAGCTGTGTGATGTGGATATCCCTCCAGGCTTATCTCCTCAGAGTGACCATGGTATACATAGGGGAGGAAACAAAGCTACATAGCGCGATCTGTCTTTCCAAAAAACTTTATAAAATGAGTATAAGCATATAAAATGTGCACTTACAATGTGCCAGAATTAAAATCGCATTTATCACAATCACAGTGATTCTAGGGTTTTTTTCCGATCTCATCGCCTCCTCTCTGGCTCTGAATGTCAGCCGTCTGCAACCTGGAACACTCAGCTCCGTTTCTCCTCCGGTGCGTGTGACGTCACTGCTCAGTGGAAGGTACAGCTACGGATCCCTCACTAGACCAAAACACCACTCTACGCGTTTCGCCCAGCTCAGCAAGCTGTCAATGGCTTCGTCCTTTAGCTCAGCAAGCTGTCAATGGCTTGCTGAGCTGGGCGAAACGCGTAGAGTGGTGTTTTGTTCTAGTGAGGGATCCGTAGCTGTACCTTCCACTGAGCAGTGACGTCACACGCACCGGAGGAGAAACGGAGCTGAGTGTTCCAGGTTGCAGACGGCTGACATTCAGAGCCAGAGAGGAGGCGGTGAGATCGGAAAAAAACCCTAGAATCACTGTGATTGTGATAAATGCGATTTTAATTCTGGCACATTGTAAGTGCACATTTTATATGCTTATACTCATTTTATAAAGTTTTTTGGAAAGACAGATCGCGCTATGTAGCTTTGTTTCCTCCCCTATGTATACCATGGTCACTCTGAGGAGATAAGCCTGGAGGGATATCCACAACACACAGCTACTACCTGGGGTGGCAGCCCAATCTGCCTACTGCATACTTACCATTTACATCTTGTGAGTAGATAGACCGGCAGAGCCAAGGTATTGTCATTACATTTTCATCATAGTCTCAACGTCTGCACTTAAATTTGCACTGTTTTCTGTTTTTTATTTCCCTATATTTTGCTCCTCCTGGATTGTTTGAAATACATCTTTCTACTTGGAACCCTGGAACAGGTTCTACCAGAAGGTTTGAGCAGGGATTTATTATTTGAGCACATATATTAATATATATTACACTTGCACGAATCACTATTGTATTTATTTAAGTTGTTAGCGCCTTATATTCACTTATTCACAATATTACTTATATAGCGCCAAAAGTGTACTCGGTGCTTCACAAAGAATACAGTACAGAGAATTATAATACAATAGGAAAGGAAATCCCTGCCCCGAAGAGCTTACAATCTAAGTGGTTTGAGGGGAAACTTACAGAGACAGCAGGTGAGGGAAAAGTGCTGTAGATGGCAGGGCTTGGCCACAATGGGTGGTAGGAGTGACACTGGGTGTGGGACAATATCCTTGAGTGCATCTATTAGGATGCTTGATTTGTGGGGTGAGTTTTAAGGTTCGCCAGTATTAAATCAGAAGGTTAACACCACTTACAGGGGAAGAGATGGCAGGGAGGCGTGGGTGAAATCAGGTGTGTGTTTGGCTTCAGGCTTAGGCGATATCCCCAGCAGCAGGAAGGAGTACATAGAGGGTGTGAATAGAGGATGTGTGTGGGTGTTTTTAATTGAGGATCAAAGAAGTTCTTGGGAGGGAGGTGTATAAATAATGGTGGAGTGGGGAAGTTGGAGAGAACAGAGATATTCACAAAGGTGTGAGGAAACAGTAAACAGAAAAAGCAATAGGAAGGGCATAGTGAGATGCAGGAGGAGAGACTTCCCAGGCACTGGGGAATAGAATGAGTACAAAGAATCACAGCTTTTATAAGGTTAAGTTCTCACAGTTGCAAAGTTGTTGTTGTGGTGCAGAGTCCAGATCTTCCTCCAATCTTCACCTCCAATTTCAACTCCAAAATTAACTCTGCCAGGCACCAAATAGTTAATTACATTTTAAGTTCTCTTGCAATTGATAGGAGAAGTCAGCTCAAGAAAACATACCTGTTTGAAGAAATTAATCAGAATGTTAGCCCAGATATTCAGAATGCATCCATGATTAAAGATATAGAAAGAAAACACCCAGAGATGATAACTCCAAAATGAACTCTGCCAGACACTTTAAATGTGACACTTCAGGTGTTACACAGCCATGGATGCACAAGTTCCTTAGTAAAAAGTAATAATATAATTTATGTCAGTCATCACCACTTCGGTACTTTTTCATCAAAATATGTAACTAAATGTTTCCTTTTGTTATGAGACAGGAATAAGATGCAATGCAAGCCAATTTGGGTGGAGTGCACAATTTGGGCATTTATTTCCCATAAATGTAAGGCCAATTCTATTAATACATTCCATTTTAGGGGTAAACCGGTGCTCACCTCATTCTGTTTTGTTAAATTGTTTTTCGGAGATGTTTGGCTCCTCCTTTCAGTTTCTGAGCACCTTACCATTTCCCCAATTAGCAAACAGGTATAAATACATTTCTGTGAGTCTGAAGTTCACTCTCCACTTGAGTTATTTTCGGACGCGGAATTCCACGGATCAGTGTCAAAACGTCAAATCCGCTGCTTTTTTTTACTTATGACTAAAAATCTGTCCATCAGCTTAGTTATCCGCACCTGAAAGAACGTAATCAGAACGAAAAAAGAAGCATTTATAATCGGGGGAGGAGCGGAAAGCACCATTTTACCGCAGCCATTTAGCCGTCGCCTGCTGGCTTTTTTGGCGCTAAAGTAAGCGATAAGAGGTTAACTTTAAGGGTTTTAGGCTTTTTAGGGTAAGGGAAAAGGTTAGGGAAAGGGGTTCCAATTAGGGGGTTTAGGGTAAGGGGTTAAAGTTTAGCTTTTTAGGGTAAGAGGTCGGATTACAGGGTTAGGGTAAAGGTTAGGGGTTTTAGGGTAAGGGGTTAAGGTTTGAGGGGTAAAGATTAGCGTTAGCATTAGAGGTTAAAGTTAGGGTTAGGGTAAGGGGTTAACAAATTAGGGTAAGGAGTTAAGATGAGGGGTTTTATGGTAAGGTGTTTTAGAGTAAAGAGTTAAGGTTGGGGGTTAGGAGTAAGGGGTTTTAGGGTAAGGGTTAGGTGTTAGGAGTAAGGGGGTTAGGAGTAAGGGGCTTTAGGGTTAGGGGTTAGGAGTAAGGGGCGTTAGGGTTAGGGGTAAGGGGTTTTAGGGTAAGGGTTAGGAGTAAGGGGTTTTAGGGTAAGAAGTAAGGGGTTTTAGGGTTAGCGGTTAGGAGTAAGGGGTGTTAGAGTTAGCGGTTAGGAGTAAGGGGTTTTAGGGTTAGGGTAAGGAGTAAGGGGTTTTAGGGTAAGGGTTAGGAGTAAGGGGTTTTAGGGTAATGGTTAGGAGTAAGGGGTTTTAGGGTAAGGGTTAGGAGTAAGGGGTTTTAGGGTAAGGGTTAGGAGTAAGGGGTTTTAGGGTTAGCGGTTAGGAGTAAGGGGTGTTAGGGTTAGGGTTAGCGGTTAGGAGTAAGGGGTTTTAGGGTTAGGGTAAGGAGTTAAGGTTAGGGGCGTTTAGGGACTTTTAAACCTGTACACATTGAGTGTCTGTGATTCTCTGTCTGATACTAATGGGACATGCTTTTACAGTAAAAAAAACTATAGCTCAAATATTTTTACACTCATTTACAACAAAATTGTTGCTGAACCATTAACCAAACATTAACCTGTGACTGACTGGAGTTAAGTAGTACTACTAGTGAGTGAGTGAGTGAGTGAGTGAGTGACCCTTGTCAATGTTCTTCTGTACGTTTCCATTTGTAGACTATTAACTTGTATATAAATATTTTATAATAATAATATCAATAAAAAGCCAATTATTTTCATGCAGGGTTACATTTCTACCAATTTTTGCGGCGGATTAATCCGGCTTTTCTTTTTTTAATACTACTATTTTTTTTACAATCCGACATCGGATTCAATATAAACAAGGTCCATGGACTGGATTTACGTTAAATCGGACATCAGATTATTTCAAATCCGAGAAACCAAGGTTTATGGGCTGGTTTGCCGCCCTCGAGGAATGGAGTTGTGCAGGCCTGGTTTAAATGAACAGATAGACCTTGTCCCATTTGTAAAGTTTATCTTCCTTTTATGTACAAATGTTATATATTTTTATGATTGATTGTATAAAGATTTAAAATGTGATTTTTTTGAATGTATGTTTTTTGTATATGGTAGACTATTTTCAGTCACTTATTTTTTTGAACACAGACATAACGTATATGCTAATCCAAATTTCCAAGTAGGCGCACATTTCTATCTAGATCCTTTATTCAACTATATCCATCACTTTAATCCCAATTGAGTTTGGATGTGTTTCATCAATGAGATGGCTGAGAATGGTATAGCATCATTGATATATATTTTTGAGAGGCATATACCAATTGACCAATTACAATTGGCAATCAGTGAGGATATTTAGGAAGTGATGAGGAATAGGGCCACCATCCTCTGACGAAGCCCCTGTGTGCGAAACGCGTAGGGTTATGGTCTAGGCAATACATTGTGGAGCACAGAGCCTAAGTGAATTACCCACCCCCTCCGAAGGCAGATGCCAGATTGTGGTGTTGGAGAGCGGCAAAGCTGTTTTGAAGTTGGCGCCAAAATGACAGAGGCAAAGACACGCGAGACTGCTACGCTTCCGGGATCTGGTGCAGGATGCCAGCGCCGGAGGAACAGCCGCATCAAATCCTTTGGAGTGCCAGTGAAATCTACCTGACATTGAAGTTCTTCCAGGCTACACTTCACCCGCCGCTGTTTACTCACATGTAAGTGAGCGATAGTGCTTTTATCTTTATGTTAATACATTACACTTATACAGGCTGTGCTTGTCTGTTTCTCCTTTTCCCCAATCAGTAATAATTGTTTTGCTATTGTGTAGTAATATTGACATTGTTTCCATATATTTGCATTTCAGAGCTGCGTTCCAATTGTTTCATGATTAAATACAGATTTAGCCACCGTTACTGTTTTTGGCACCGCGGTCTCACGCAATCCCATGCTGTCCTGGAGGATTAATGTTGCAGGAGTCCCATTGAAAGGAATGAACCCTCTGCAGCGCCGTCTCGGCTTCCACCTCCCCCAGGGCCGTGTTTTCCCAGAGTTTTGGTTGCAGTGCCGAAAACAGTAAAGACGGCTACATTTGTATATTATTCGCTCTCGGGCTGTTAAGCTGTGCTTACCACACAGGATGAGACCCCGGTACTGAGATGGGAATAGGTAAACTCCAGCCGCAGACAGAGGGGCCACGTCCGGAGTGTAGGATAGTCTTGGTAGCCGGGTCTGGAGTGGAGAGGTCAGGGTAGTCGTTATACTTATCGGGTTCAGAGCAAGAGAGGTCCGGAGCGTGGAAGGTACTATGCCAAGGTCAGGGGTGGAGACAGTAGAGTAGTCGAAGTTCAAAGCCATGGTCAGGGTATGAGAAGAGGGAGAGTCAAAGGCAGCCGAGTTCAGTATTCCAGATAAGCGGGTGGTCAAAGGCAAGCCGGGTTGGTACACAAGGGGGTTAATCTAGGAAGCAAGTCAACAGGACAGGGACAAGGCAGGATCAGCAGAGGCAAACACAGAGAAACACAATCTATGCTGAGCCAAAGTGCCTATGGCACAGCTGAGCATATATAGGCTTGATTAGCCAATCCCCATGGGGGGTGGAGCGGAGGCGCGGCCTCCGCGGAAGCCTGTGATAGGCTGGAACCAATGAGCAGGTGCAGCTGCTTGTATCAGCTGATGATGTTGTTGCCATGGAGCTTGGGGGCGTGGCGCACTTGTTACGTGCGTGCGCCGCACACTGGGCCCGTGCGGCGCGATCCAGAGGCGAAGCGGGAGTCCACGGCGTCAGGTGACATCACCACTGCGCGCATGCACGCTGTGCGTGTCAGGAGAGGAGTGCAGGCTGAAGGTGCCCCGCGCATGCGCAGAGCTGTGCGAGAGGAAGCGCGGGGTAGGCGTGCGTCCGTAATCCTCACACAGGCATGTTGCCTTATGCACAATGTGGAAATGTTATTTACACTCAAGACAGGTCTATGATTATTGGTATTGACAAGGTACTGTAAGACATTTTTTGTGTTGCTTTATCATACATATTAAAGTAACAATTTGTACTCAGCCTTAGGACTTGGTATTAGTAACTTAGTATTAGGACTGGTCACCTTTGCATGTTTTGCTGAGAGTAACTTGGAGTGTTATTTCATTGACATTTTGTTACTGTGTACTTGTACAGTATATACCAATTATTGCTGCCATGTAGTCCTCATGGTGCTGTTACTTGTTCAATTCTTTGTACAAGGCTTTGTTAATTGGACTGCTGCCAGCGCAGCACTTTTACTGTCTATGAAATCTGTTATTGGTTTCTGTTTGTTCTTTTGTGTGCATTACCATAATGTGAACCTGTTTGACTCCCGTGTCATGATCTCACCCTTGTATCAGGTGATGTTACCTGACTAGGCTTCAACAGGTTTTTAAGAGTATTTAACTGCTGACAGAGGCAAACAATGGCGTTGCCTCTCTGCTGCCCTGACCTTGGAACTGTGACCTGACAACACTGCTTCACCTTGCCCTGACCTTGGCTGGTGACCCAGATATTCTCCCTGATCAGTACTCAGTCCCTAGGCCTGTGGTCAGTTCCCATATCCTACTGTACCTCACCTTTGTGGGTCAGCCTCCTGGTTAGAGACGAGCCTTATGTCTGTCACGCCCCCTCATGTCAGTCACTCTCTTCTACAATTTCATGAACTCCCTTTATGATAAACACACAGTCTTTTATTGTTGATCCATCATCTTGAGCGCAGTGATTTGCATCATTCCAAACATATGTTGCTGCTTCGTCTTCTGTAAGCTTCTGTCATCTTCAATAATCTTCTTCACCATATCACAGGTAAATGTGAAAAATAATAGACTGCTAAAAACAACCACTATTATTTTAACAAATAAGAAAATAATATCTAACTCCAACAAATGGTATTAGAGAGTACAACCATATTAATAAAAAAAATTAACCTTGAAAGTGGCGATGTTGCAGCCTGTGAAGCAGAGGACAGTTTCCAGAGATGAAGATAGCGACGGGGCCTGGCGCAGGTTAAGACGCGAGAGGAGACAGGCCAGGGATCTGGGAGACTAGAGGAGAGATCCGATGAGAGATGTAAAGCAGACCCGGCAATCGCAGACGGAGATGGGAGGCCAGGGATCTCACTTAGCACTGCCGCGTGGGAGAGGGGGAAAGCAGCAGCAGCTGAGCCACTGAATGGAGAAGTCTATAAAAGCAAAGACAAAGCAGATCGACACAAATAAAGGTAGTGTTGTGGAAAATCAGCGAGTGAGTATTGCCTTACATGAAAATATAGCCCAGTGTAAGAAATGCAAATCCACAATCCCCCCACAAGGCCTAAACACCCACTAAGGGCCAAATACCCCGTTTACCCACCCCCTGCTACCCCTAATAAGCATGGCACTGGTGGTTAACCCCTTCATTACCTTAGCAGTTAGCCGCTATGGTAATGAAGTGGGCTGTAAATGCCTTTTTCTGCATGGGATTGATGCCAGGTGTCTCCGGCAGTGATATTAATGGATATCAGCTCCGGAGACCCCAGCATCAATCCGATTCAGGAAAAGGGCATTTCGTTTTTTCTAAGTCCCGTCTCGCTGCTCATCGGCAGCTTCTCACCACCTTCTTGACAACTTTTTCTGGTGAGGCGATATGTAGAGGAAATCTCCATTCTAGAGTGGCGATCAGCCACGATAGACTGATCGGGGCTACTAGAATACAGCGAGTTTGAAAAGCTAGAGATGAAAAGTGGCTTATCGCTGCGCGGTTGGTGATTTATTTATTTTTCTGGGAAAAAAACGTTGATTTTTGCACTTATTGCCAGCTTATCAGGGTTTACTGAATCACTGTAGGCCTTTTTGGCAATAAGTGGCTTATCGCGGTTTACAGCATGAGGCCCTTAACCTACCAACTAGGTAAATATTAAAAGGAAGATAATGCAAGGCGCAATGTTCCAAAATGTCTTTGTATCCTCTAGACAGTTGTAGTTATCTCCCTGCAGCTGCCATTCTCCCGTGATCAGCGGGGTCGCTCGGAAACAAAAACAACAACAAAAGCTGTGTGTGCTGTGCACGCGCATAGTAAGTGAAACTTCTTTGACTTTTGTATTTGTGTTTGTGATGTTTTAATTAAAAATCAAAATACAATTTCATTGACAAAACGCAAATAAATTTGTACTTAGAACGTGCGTGCTCGGAACACATCCCCTGTATTTGCAATAAGCGTGAATTCCTCGTGTGTGTGTGTGTGTGTGACTGCGTGTGCGTGTGACTGTGCGTGTGTCAGTCAGTGTATGTGTCAGTCAGTGTGTGTGTGTATGTGTGTCAGTCAGTGTGTGTGTGTATGTGTGTCAGTCAGTGTGTGTGTGTATATGTGTGTCAGTCAGTGTGTGTGTGTCAGTGCGTGCGTGTGTCAGTGTGCGTGCGTGTGTGTCAGTCAGTGTGCGTGCGTGTGTGTGTCAGTGTGTGTGTGTGTGTGTGTGTCAATCAGTGTGTGTGTGTGTATGTGTGTCAGTCAGTGTGTGTATGTGTGTGTGTGTGTGTGTCAGTCAGTGTGTGTGTGTGTGTGTGTGTGTGTGTCAGTCAGTGTGTGTGTGTGTGTCAGTCAGTGTGTGTGTGTGTGTGTGTGTGTGTCAGCCAGTCAGTGTGTGTGTGTGTGTGTGTGTGTGTGTGTGTGTGTGTGTGTGTGTGTGTGTCAGCCAGTCAGTGTGAGGGTGTGTGTGTGTGTGTGTCAGTCAGTGTGTGTGTGTGTGTGTGTGTGTGTGTGTGTGTGTCAGTCAGTGTGTGTGTGTGTCAGTCAGTGTGTGTGTGTGTGTATGTGTGTCAGTCAGTTTGTGTGTGTGTGTGTGTATATGTGTGTCAGTCAGTGTGTGTGTGTGTGTGTCAGTCAGTCAGTGTGTGTGTGTATGTGTGTCAGTCAGTGTGTGTGTGTGTGTGTGTGTGTGTGTGTGTGTGTGTGTGTGTGTGTGTGTGTGTGTGTGTGTGTGTGTGTGTGTGTATGTGTGTCAGTCAGTGTGTGTGTATATGTGTGTCAGTCAGTGTGTGTGTGTGTGTGTGTCAGTCAGTGTGTGTGTGTGTCAGTCAGTGTGTGTGTGTGTATGTGTGTCAGTCAGTGTGTGTGTGTGTGTGTGTGTGTGTGTGTGTGTGTATGTGTGTCAGTCAGTGTATGTATGTGTGTCAGTCAGTGTGTGTGTATGTGTGTAAATGTGTGTGTGTGTGTGTGTGTGTGTCTATGTGTGTCAGTCAGTGTGTGTGTGTGTATGTGTGTCAGTCAGTGTGTGTGTGTATGTGTGTCAGTCAGTGTGTGTGTATATGTGTGTCAGTCAGTGTGTGTGTGTGTGTGTATGTGTGTCAGTCAGTGTGTGTGTATGTGTGTCAGTCAATGCGTGTGTATGTGTGTCTCTCTTTCTGTGTCCTGCCCCCTCTCTCCTGGCCCCCCCCCCCCCCCCCGGAGCTGCGGACTCGCGGGGGCTCTGTCTGAGTCTCCTGACTCTCTCTCTCCCCCCCCTGTGCTTAAGAGGGCCCCCCCTCCGACAGTGCTGCGTGGGAAGCGGCACGCTCAAACCCCCCGCTTCCCGCGTTACTGGAGCAGGAGCCGTGAGAGGCGACAGGGCACGTCGCTGGCATATGCTGACAGTCAGCGGGCGTGTGGGGGGGATTGGCGGCCGTTAGGAGCGGCGCCGGCGGCGATATCGTCCCGGTTACCCTCCATGATCTCGGGGCTCCTCTCCTCCTCTGGCCCCGGCGGCGCTCAGTCAGCGGGACACAGGGAAGGGGAAGCGGAGGTAGAGAAGAGGGAGGAGAGAGGCTAAGCAGTGGCTCCTCCTCTCACAGTCGGAGGACTTGCGGGGCTTCCGCCAACTAACTACACCCATACCCGCAGCACTGGAAGCTCTGCGCCAGCCATCTTTGTATACCCATGGCAGCGGACGTGTGGGGTTAACGGCGGCCGTTAGGAGCGGCGCCGGCGGCTGTCGTCGCCGCCGCATGTCACAGCGGGTGTGTGGGGGGAGCGGTGGCCGTTAGGAGCGGCAGAGGGAGCCGTGACGTCACTTCCGTTTCACATTTCGTCCCCCATCTCTCCCATTTTACCCCATCAGAATAGGTGCCACTAAAGAAGTTTCACTTCAAAAAAGGGGCGCAAAGAGGAAAACGAAACACAAAATCAGTACCAATAAATCACATTTATAAAGAGCACATAACAATGCTCCCAAAATCAAAAAATGTAAAAAAATCACATGAATCAAAACATTAATTCGAAACCACAGAGGACAAAAGTCAAGCAAGACCTCTCCACTTAAAACATCCCAGATGGAGATTGGGGAATAAGTATCTTAGCAGATGGTAAGTGCAATGAACTTATCTTGAAGTTGACGTCCTCTTGGGATCGTAGCACGAAAACTGGATGAAAGGCAGCCCACTGATCACCGTCGTCACGGATCTCGCGTGCTGACGTCACCTCAACGCGTTTCGCGCACTAATAGCGCTTCATCAGGGGGTGGTCTTAGGAGTCCTGAGGCGGGGTTAAATACCAGAGGGCGCAAGCCTTTCTGCCTATCAGTATAGTATCATATAGATAGTAACAAGCCAGTCAATCAGTGCATTGCAACCAATTGCAATACAAGCAAATGAAGTTACAATACACGTACCGCGTATATAAAAATAAGTAAATCTGCCATCCATATCGACCAGCACAGCTCACTAAGTAAATGCGCTGGGGGTTCATAATTGTGCAGGAAAAGCATATTAAAATTACATGTGCACACTGACCGTGGCCATGATACTGTAACAAACATAGAGACATAAAACACTAAACATAACATAGCATACAATAATGACTCTGTGTTAGCAACTACATAAACTTAGCTAATGACGTGCATGAACTCCAATTTCTATCGAGAAATATAACATGTGAAACAGAACATAATACAATTGTATCCACAGCTATATAAACTCATAACTCCATTGTGTATATAATGAAACCATGACAATACATGGAAAAATTACTACAAAAACATATAAAAAAATAAGACTATTAGACCACTCAAGACCAGGATTGGCAAACATGTAAATGGTATAAAAAAAAATGCTCAAACCAACCCGGATAAAGGTAAAAAAAATCCATACTCTTGCACAGCATTTTTTGAATCACCATGAAGGAAAACCTGATGGATTACATTTCAGAGGAATCAAAATTGTTCCAAGGGAAATAATAAGAGGAGATAGAGACAACATTCTCCTTCAAAAAGAACAATTTGGGATTTATACTCTTGGTAGTAAGGCACCGGGTGATTTAAATGAACAAATAGAATTGGTTTCCTTTTTTAAATGAAATTAAATAAAATAGATTTTGTTTCATTTATTATTACATGATATCCTGATCCTGTGCTTTGGGTGTTCAGCGCCTCAATGTTGACTCAATGCTGATCTCACAGATGGTAGTTTATTATATATAAATCAACAATATTATTTGTCCCTCCCTGCACATCTCCTCCTCACCTCTGCACATTTCCTATCCTCCCCCTCTGCACATCTCGTATAGCTCCCCTGCACATCTCCTATCCCCCCTCTGCACAACTCATATCCCCCTCTGCACATCTCCTATCCCCCCTCTGCACAACTCATATCCCCCCTCTGCACATCTCCTATCCCCCCTCTGCACAACTCATATCCCCCCTCTGCACATCTCCTAGCCCCCCTCTGCACAACTCATATCCCCCCTCTGCACATCTCCTATCCCCCCTCTGCACAACTCATATCCCCCCTCTGCACAACTCATATCCCCCCTCTGCACATCTCATATCCCCCCTCTGCATATCTCCTATACCCCCTCTGCACATCTCCTATATCCCCCCTCTGCATATCTCCTATCCCCCCTCTGCACAACTCATATCCCACCTCTGCACAACTCATATCCCCCCTCTGCACATCTCATATCCCCCCTCTGCATATCTCCTATCCCCCCTCTGCACATCTCCTATATCCCCTCTCCACATCTATCCTCCCTCTGCACATCTCCTATCCCCCCTCTGCACATCTATCCTCCCTCTGCACATCTCCTATCCCCCCTCTGCACATCTTCTATCCCCCCTCTGCACATCGCCTATCCCCCCCTTCGGCACATCTCCTATCCCCCCTTTGCACATCTCCTATCCCCTCTGCACATCTCCTATCCTCCTCTGCACATCTCCTACCACCCCTCTTTGTACATCTCCTATCCCCCCTCTCTGTACATTTCCACCCCCCTCTGAACATCTCCACCCCCTCTCTATTCATCGCAACCCCCCTCTCTGTACATCTCCAACCCCCCCTCTCTGTACATCTCCACCTCCCTCTCTGTATGTCTCCACTCCCCCCTTATCTGTACTCCCCCTTCTCTGTACATCTCTACCCCCCCCCCCCTGTCTGTACATCTCTAATGTACATCTCCACCCCCCACTCCCTCTCTCTGTACATCTCTTCCCTCCCTCCCCTCAGTAAATTTCAATATTCATTGATTGTAATCATCTTGGCTGTTATCTCTACCACTATAGAAAAGGTGAGGCAAAAAAGCTATTATTTGAGTTTTTATTTTGATAATCACCAATTGGTTTGCAGCAAAGTATGTCTGAATGTTACATGTGCACAATGCGTATCCCCATTTCTCCTCCTCCTGCTCTACCAATTGAATAATAGCTACAGTATTCTACAGTGATGCTATATAACTAATAGAGGCATTCCTTTCAGTAATTAACCCAGGCATACTGTATAAACAATTCATTCAGCTATTTGCTGGTCATGACTTGTGAGGGTCCTATGCACGTATGCCTATTGCCCCCCTGAGGAAGTGGAAAGAGTTTTGCAAAACATGAAGGAATAATTGGAGCTGAAGCAGTCCTTTCTGCCAGATGTGAGCTCATCCTGCCACCCCCCCTTTGAGAACGCTGCTCCAGTGCCAGTGAAATGAGGCAGGACACACAGCAAGGGGGTATACCGAGGGGAGAGGCACCAACATTTGCAAACCAGAGCCTGCAGAATGGACGTATTGGAGCCTGCCAGATGTGCTTTGAAGCAAGAAATTATATTGTGAGTGCTTTTCATTTTGCTTTAAATATCGTTCTTTATTAAAGATACTACTCTATGATGGGTGGTGTTGTGTACTCTCCTATTTTACAGTGATATAGGGCCTCATGCACTAAGCGTCGATAAGGCATTTTTCGCGCCACATTTGCGTTTGCGATTCAGTAAGCGCCGAAAAGTGCTCAAAATCGGCATTTTTTCTTGCCGTTAAAAATTTATCGGCATGCGGCTGCTGATAAGCCACTTTTCGCCACTTTTTTAATTCGGCTGTATTCTAGTAGTCCCGATCAGCTTATCGTTGTTGATCGGCACTCAAAAATGGAGATTTCATCGGGAATTTGTCCCGCCAACTAAAGTTGGCAAGTTGGAGGGGACAAGGATCGGCAAGGTTGCCGGGACGGCACTTAGAAAAAAAAACCTCATCTCTACATTAATGGAGTCAATGGAGCGGGGACTTAGAACTGTAAAGGAATATTTACGTTATATTGGTCCGAATGTAAATGTGCTTGGCATTACAGTGTCCATGTCAGTAACTTCATCGTGTCCTCGCTTACTTTAATTATTGCCACAACATTTTACTTGTGTATGTGATCATGTTTTGCGTGCGACATTATTCTTCATGTTATAATGTGTCAATGGAGAATCCAATAGGAAACTCTTAAAGGAACAGTTCCCATCATATGCAACATTTGTATTAAGTGGACTTCAAAATATTAAATGATATTACAGATTTCACACATTTAACACATCCAGCGTACAGTCATGTTGCTATACATTACACAATGCTTTTAATGTGTAACCCATTATCACTTGGACATGTATCGGTTTATTTTAATGTTTACCAGTACTTTGTGACCTCCCTCTTTTTATGACGTCCGCAATTGGACACTCAATAACATTGCATGTTTACATAGTACACGATGCATTACAATCACTTTTCCAAGAGGTATACACACATCTACAGACGTTACTAATCTTTAACACTATTTCAACATAATCAATTGGAAGTATCCTGATGGGATTAATATATGGATATGCCCACTACTATTACTTCATGTGAATAGGTGACAATAACATGGTCAATTAGACATGTTGCAACCTAGTTTCTCATCGTTGTATCCTAATGACATGACTGTGTGTAGCGTTCTGAAGTGGAACCTGAATTACACATTCCACAAATGTTTGTTCAATAAACGTTGGACAAAGCGAAACATTACATCATTCTCAAATATCATTATGGTCTGCTGAACATACAAAAAAAACCTTTTCTTTCGTACTTGATATCCATTTGCATTGAACTACTTGGATATGTTAATGTAACACCTTGCACTTCATCAACTCACCTGACATCATCACATACGTATTTAAAGGAGGGCAATTACCTGCGCTATGAGAGCTACAGACCACAAAATGATGCGAATGCTTCTGAGACGGAGGAAGATTATATTGGACGAGAGCCTAGCTAAGGATCAGGATGTCACAGGCCAAGGAAGGGACAGGGACGCGGAGAGGAGAGGGAGAGGGCAAGGGAGAGGGCAAGGGCAACGAGATGAGAGGAGAAGACAGAGGAGACAAGTAGTGCCTCGTCCTCGTTTGTACAGGGAGAGAACCCTGTTAGATGGGATGAGTGAGGAGGAGATAGTAAGTCGCTATCTCTTTATGAAGAGATACAGGGAGATTTAGATTTTATAACAGCCAGAGGTCGTGCAGTCCCTGGGCTTGTTAAAATGCTGTGCTCATTCCATTATCTTGCTTCCGCTCATTCCAGACAACTGTGCGCATAGTGGGCGGGGTCTCGCAATCAACATTCTCGCGGGCCTTTACCCAGTTTCTATGCACTCAATAGACGCGCTAGGAATTATATTCATTTTCCTACAGAGCAGACAGAGTGGCTGGAAGTCAGGACTGGCTTTTATAACATAGCCGGGATACCATGTGTAATGGGTGCAATCGATTGCACCCATGTTGCCTTGATCCCACCTAGTCAGAGTGAGCATGCTTACCGCAACCGTAAGCACTACCATTCCCTGAATGTACAGGTGGTATGCGATGCCACAATGAAGATTATGCATGTGGTAGCCAAATTCCCTGGTTCCAGTCACGATTCCTATATCCTGAGGAACTCATCAGTCTTCCATGCTTTTGAAGAAGGCTATTTTGGACCTGGTTGGCTGCTGGGTGAGTACATATGAGGATGTGTTAACAAACAACTATTTTTTAAACATTTCATAAGCCTGCTAAAGTGTCAGATATTGTCATTGCATGTTGCATTTTACACAATCTGGCACTCAGCAATAATGTTGAAACAGACATACGTCAGGCCTTGGAGGAGGACCATCCCGTAACTTTACCAGCTGACACTGAGCAAACAGACAGTGGTGTTGAGACACGAAGGAATGTCATCAACACATATTTTGAATGTAAGCAAACAAATATTTATGCATAGTACTACATAGATGGATTTGTTCCTTGTTATGACAAATACATGTGTCCAAATAACCTTCTCTTAGGAAACAGATGAATATGGCTCTACCACCTTTATGTTCTCTGCTGTGTGGACTTTTTAATGTGGCACCGGTATGTGATTCATCAACAGGTTGGATTATACTTATTTACCGTAAAAGGTGTTGTGTGCCCGTGTATAAACAAGGTGTCGTCCATTTAAATTTTTATGCTCATTTTGGTATTGTTCATGCATACACAATAATTATAGTATGTCAACATTCAATACCTAATGCAATATTCAAACATCCTTTTTATATTTGGTACTGTGACATGTGTGTCACAATGATGTGCACACTATAGTGTATTTTAAATTATAATGTTCATATTGTATATTTGCTTACAAATCACATTCCAAAGTTTCACAAATGTGTGTTGTTTACCTTAAAGAAAATGTCATGAAAATGTTTGTTAAACCTTCATGTGTCCTTTGGGAACGAATATCACTCCAACGACTGCTCATGTTATGTATTTCAATGTACATATTTCTGAAGATATGCCAAAATCTATACAGGTATACTGACAGGGTGTTTAAAGAGGACGACATTACAAATATGTATGTTAGTTTTTATTTTGGTTATGTCTTGTTTACGTTCACATTATATGTACAGTATACAAGTTTTTATGTAGCATTTACATTGTTTGCTAAGTCACACCTCACAATTAAGGAACAGAAAGAAATGGGAAGCGCAAATGATATGGGATAAGGCAAAAAAGCCGCTTTATATTAATAAAAAACAAATAATAAATATAAATAAAGTTACATCAAGAATATTAAAAAAGCATTATAAACAAAAAGTCTCTGCAGATGGATGTCCAGGTGGTGAGTAGTGCATGTGTGTAGACCACTCAGGGCCCCTGTTTGTCTAAACAGACTCGGGACAAAGTTATAGTGGAGAGGTGTAGTTCCAAAGGAAAGTGGGAGCCTCAGATATAATAACGTCCACCAATTATGCAGGCAATAGAGTGAACAAGAGTGTGGAGGTGCCGTTAAACAGCCTCTGTAGATTTTGCTCACCCAGGCTTCAACCCGTTTGGTAGGGGCGGCTCTTCTTAATCTTCCTCCAAAAACTTGCACATTTCACAGGCTCCACGCTCCTCCAAGGCTCGTGCACGGAGCGGAACAACTCCCAGCCTGCCGGGTTACCGGGTATGACGTCACGGCCGGACGTGACGCACCAACCCTTCCCGGCTAGGCACAGGAGCCGCTTGATGGTATCCAGGCAGCGAGCAGGCCCACACGAGGCTGATGCAACGACAGATCCTCGGGTATTAACCCACACACAGAGCACTGCAGCAGACAACCGGACAGCAGGACAAAACAAGAATAGAAGCTTCAAACCCCTTAAACTCCTCCTCCTACGTGTTTCACCACGTAACGTGGCTTCATCAGGGATGCCATAGGAGTGGATATGTGGACTATATATACCCCCTGCAATAAAGGGACTGATTGGCCCTATTACACATCTGATGAGTTAACACCATCAATCACTGGGGTAATTTGAACACATAAACAACCTATGGAGAATGGTTCATGTCACAAGAACCTCAACAAAAGTGATAAACTTAAATACATTAATAAACAATAACAATAGATAATATATTAAATATATATAAACATACATAGGTATTCATATAATGCATAATTAATCAATACATTCACCAGGTATAAACAGTACTCTGAGATCCACACAAATTAACATAGAACAATATTTAAAAACATGAATAGATAGAAAATATTAAAAAAGTGATTAAAAGTAATTAAACATGTTAATGTATATTGCACAAAAAACTAAATTGAACTAAAGATATCCATCAGGGCTGGACACAAAGGTAAACACAATATACCAAAGTTGACCCATCCTGTTATTGGAATGCAAGGAGATCAAGGTCCTCATTCAGACCTCTAGGGCTCAGCGTCTGTAGTTTAAAAATCCAATATGTCTCTTGTTTTCTAAGTTTTAAAAGTCTATCTCCTCTCATATTGTTTTTTTCAATGTGTTCTATACCCGTAATTGTTAGCCCCTCAATGCACATATTATGTTTTGCGAGAAAATGTCGTGAGACTCCATGGCCAACAAAACCTTTTAAAATATTTCTTCTATGTTCTGTAAATCTTTCTTTAAGGCTTCGCTTCGTTCTTCCTATATAGTGGAGGCCACAGGGACAGGTAAGTAAATAGATGATGAATTTAGTATTGCAATTAATAAAATGTTTAATTTTAAATGTTTCTCCTGTGGTCGTTGATTTGAATTCAGTGCTTTTGTTGATAATATGTTTACAAGTCAAACAGTTATTACGTCCACACTTGTAACACCCTTGCGGAGGTGACGGTAACCACATGTTATTACTTATTGTCAAATCTTTCCTTGTAT
This sequence comes from Ascaphus truei, assembly GCF_040206685.1. NCBI lineage: Eukaryota > Metazoa > Chordata > Amphibia > Anura > Ascaphidae > Ascaphus > Ascaphus truei. Next base: position 39,401,134 of record NC_134492.1, on the reverse strand, counting down.
CTGTTTCACACTTTCTCAAAATTGTCGGTGCTAGAACATTTTTTATGTTCCTAGCACGTCTAAACACAATCTCTGGTTTCTTCCTGAGGACTTTACCTAAAATGGGGTCATTCTGAAGAATCCCCCAATGCTTCATTAAAATTTTCTTTATTTCATTTGAGGCCCTATTAAATTTTGTAATAAATAAACAGCTGCCCTCATTGTTCGTATCATTTCTTCCATCCTTTGTTTTCTTTCCCTTCCCTATGATTAATGAATTTTGGTTATATTCCTTTACCTTGAATACCAATGCTTCTAATTTCTCTTTTTGATAACCTTTTGCTAGAAACTTATTAACTAGAATTGTAGATTGTTCTTCAAAATCTGAATCTTTCGTACAATGTCTACGAACTCTCAGGAGCTGTCCATAGGGGATGTTATTGATCCAAGCCTTTGAATGGTTACTTTTTTGATCTAAATAACTGTTTGAATCAACTGTTTTAAAAAAGGTTTTTGTTAAAATATTTTCCCCTTCATTAAATAAAGTTAAATCTAAAAAGTTAATTTGGGATGGGTTATGATCATGGCTGAAATGGAGATTGACACTGTTTTCATTTAAATAATCATAAAATTTTAAAAGCTCTTCTTCTGTACCTTTCCAAATTATTAAAAGGTCATCTATGAAACGTTTGTAGAAAAATATATTTTTGAGGAAGGGATTATTGTTCCAAATGTTGTCATTCTCCCATTTCCCCATGAACAAATTAGCAAAGCTAGGGGCGAATTTCGTCCCCATAGCTGTTCCAATATTTTGTATATAAAATTTACCTTCAAATATAAAATTATTGTTTTTTAAAATGAACTCTATACTCTTTATAATAAAAGCTCTTTGTTCGATATTCATAAAAGGGTCCTGTTCTAAAAAGTGATCCACAGCCTCCACTCCTTTCTCATGTAAAATACTCGTGTACAATGCTGTAACATCACATGTGACCCATAAAAGATCGTCAGCCCATAAAACGTTACGTAAAAGTTTTAAAATGTGTTGTGTATCCCTTGTGTAGGATTTCAGTTCCTTCACATATTTCTGGAGAAATGAATCAACAAACTGATAAATTGGATGTTAACGAGTTTATGCCCGAAATAATTGGGCGACCGGGTGGGTTCTTTAAGCATTTATGTATTTTTGGTAGGTGGTATAAGACTGGAGTACTGGGGTGTTCAACGTTTAAAATCTTGAATTCTGCTTTATTTAGGACACCCATTTCCAACCCCTCCTTTAGATGTTTTAATAAATTCATCCGGAATTTATTCAGGGGGTCCCCCGTTAGCAAAGAGTAAGACTCTCTGTCCCCTAGGATCCTGAAAGCCTCCGCAACATACTCTGTTCTATCCTGGATTACAATTCCACCTCCTTTGTCTGCCTGGCGGATGACAATTTCTCTATTATTTTTCAATCTGTGAAACTTCAGTAATTCTAAATGTATCTGAGACTGGTCTTGAGGACTCTAATCCTAAACCCTTTGGTGTAGAGAGGTTAAAGCCTCCCCTTTTTTGGGATAACATTTTAGATCCAGATGCTCTGTGATGTTTATTCTCCCCAAAGCTACTTTTATTCTCAATGGTGACAGGGGGCATCCTGTATTTATCTGAAGGGATATATCTTGGTGAATCCAATCTTTGATTTTCACCACTCTTAGTGTTTAAATTCTGGTCCCCTCCTCCATAGGGCCTATATTTTCTAGATTTCATATATTCTTTACCTTCCCGTTTCTGGGCCCAATTTCTTTGTTTATTCGTTGCGTAATCTGTAAAGTCTCTTTCAAATTTCCCCTCCTTAGATGATATTAGTTCTGATTCAAACTTCTCCAATTTGGAATCCGTATTTGCTACTAAATCACAAAATTCATCAGTATCACTAAAGAGTTTTAATTCTCCCTGTAGACTATCAATTTTCTCTGCCAAGTTTTGTAGAATTTTTTCTCTGTATGTAATCAGTAATCTAATGAGGGCAAATGAGGAAACATCCAGAATTTCATTCCATGATTTTGTGAATTCAAGATCATCAAATGCAGATTTTTTTGAACGTCTTAGACCTCGTGGAATTCTTCCCTCACTTAAATATTTCTTCAAAAAATAGACGTCCCACCAGTGGCGTGCCTCTAATTTAAGCAAGTTCTCTAATTTAAAGAACTCAGAGGATAAATCACAAATATCCTCGTCTAAAATTAAAGTAGTATTATTACTTAATTTTGTATCCTTTAGATGTTTCTTCCTTCTTGAAAGTCTATCATTAACTGACCTAAACTTGCCATAGTTTGGTCCGCAATAGTTGCTAGACACTAATCCCTAATTAGGCGAGTGTTTCAAGGTAACAATCAATTGGCTGCACTAAGGGTGATGGTGTAAACAAAAAGAAAAGAAAATACGTGCGCCTATCGATTGGTTTGATATATCGTGTTACATGATATAACTATTTGTCTGTATCTAGGCTTTGTTGTCATCATATTGACCTTTTAATACAGGTGAGTGAATTAGGGCCTCACACAGAGTGATAATATAATATTAGCTATTGCCCTTACAATGATATTACATTAACACAAGGCCTGTTTGCACAAAACACTTACATATTAAATATATATATATACATATATATATTATATACACACACTATGTGTGTATGCATATATAGATATATATATTATATACACACACTGTATAGATATAGATACAGAGACACTGCTGATGAAATTTTTTTTCTCCATAAAATAATTTAAGGTAAAGAAAAACATACCTGTTAAGATGCCAACATTATTACGTTTTACATACAAATAAGGTCAGTGATGTGTTAGATTTAAGACACAATGAAAATTCACATTCAAATGTATCTATTAATGTATAAGTATATAAATTTGAATGTGAATCTTATTAACATGAAATGATTATTTAATTAAAAAAGAAGGCCAATGCCATCTCATTTCTAACAATAGGTAAGTAAATGTCATGTTCCATAATCATGACAAGTGTGTAATAATGTAAAACCATTATGAAATTGATGATAAGTACATATTTAAATGTTTCCCAATATGCCTTATTTAATGTAATGAACATTTGAAAACATTAATGTGTACAATGACATATTTCAATGTTATTAAGCGTATGTAAATGATCATACATACACTATGCATTAAGTACTCTGCAGTAAACACCAGTACAATAAAAAGATTTAAGAATGTTGTTTTTTATTTTTCAGTAGACTTCTGAGAACGAGTAACAGGCCTGCTTGTTGGCTGCTGTGTTTTCCTTCTACCTCTGACAAGTACTGTTCCCTTACCTATACCACTTGTAGTTGCCTGTGGCACTTCAATGCCTATAAGTGTTGCCTGTGGCACTTCAGCAGCACTGGGTGTTGCCTGTGGCACTTCTGGGGCAATGGGTGTGGGTTGTGTGGCCTGTGGCACTTCTGGGGCAATGGGTGTGGGTTGTGTGGCCTGTGGCACTTCTGGGGCAATGGGTGTTGATTGTGGAAGTTTTGAAGCACTTGAGAAACATTGCATGAGTGATGGTGGTGCAGTGTCAATTTTGTGTTTCTTGTTCGTTTTCCAATAGCTGGTTAATAGCATTTGTTGGCCTAACTTTCTTTTCCGTGTCTCTTTTGTAGGTGTTTTCTGTATTTGTTGATCAGATGCTTGCGGTTGAAGGTTCACAGGGATACGGAGTGAAGTTGCAGCTACTGTACCGTTATCATCATGAACTGGGGAATGAAGAACTGATGACTGTGGCGAGAAATTTCTACAATGTAACGATCCATCCTGTGATGGATAAAAGTGGAATTGTTCTCTTTCTGTACTGCGCAACATATTGGCTTGGCTTACATTGAGAACTAATGCTTCTAATGTCCTGTTTAGATTTGGAATTTCTTTTGGCAGTTGGATGAGGAGTTGTTTAATTTGTGCCATTTCTGATATTGTCCTTTCCTGCATCGTTTCATTAAGTGCCAACATCCTTTCATTCAGTTCCAACATGCGTTCATTCTGTGACATCATCCTTTCATTTTGTGTAATCCTCCTTTCATGCATTGTCATCAATTCAGAATGGCGACGATTGTCTTCACCCAAGATTCTGTCTTCTGAAGCTGCAATCGCTGCGTATGTGTCACGAGCAGGAGGACGTGGATGCGGGGTTAATGCAGGCGTGTGCAAATCTTCATGTTCACTTGTTTGAATTTGTGCTTGTCCAACAACATCTTTGTCTACAAAAAAATAAAAACATTATGAACTGGCATGGATCTTTCACTTTATTATCAGTTTATTGTTTCTTGAATCATAGTGCAACACATATCATCTGTCCATTATTTTCTGTTTGTGTCTAATTAAAAGATGAAGAGTTAAGTATCAAGTATGTGTCGACTCAGTGTGAAAGAAAAATGAATGAAAGGATGTTGTGACATTCACAATCATAGCAGAATCATATCTAAACACACAGTACATGTGGACACTAAACAGTACATGTTCTGTGACAATACATGATGTTAAGTTAATGTAAAAGGCATGTACTTAGCATGCCTATTGTATTACCAAACATTTACACAATATATGGCTTTAACGTCATACAATAACCTTCAATTCTTGATGAGGACCTTGCTGATGAGTTTGATGATCCAGGTGATGAGACAGTTTCCTTGCCAGGTGACACAACAGCAACTATATAGAAGAAAAAATAAAGATGTTAATTGTTTGTTGGTCAAATTATACATAAAGTATATGTAGTGGACTTAGTTATGGCTACATTTATGCTTCAAAGAACAACATAACAATGATCTTGTTCTTGCAATCTGTATGTAACGGTGTTTCTGGCCCGGCCTGACCCACCCAATCTCACATTGGCCCCTGTGGTCTAACCGGACCCCATTACAGTGTGAATATGCCTGATGGTGCACCTGCTGGCTACAGGACTCCTGAGTCTCCCGCATGATGGTGTGTGGGGAGAACCCGTCAGACAGGCAGCTGAGGTAGTGTGCTGAGTCTCACCTAGTTCCAGTGCAGCGCCTCCACCTCACCAGGGTCCCTGCGTCCGCAAGGGGATGATCCTGGCGAGGAACTCCTCCGTGGTGCTCCTCTCTGTACACTCATTCCAGATAGATACACGAGAGGGTTTCTGGCTGAACTCATCTTTATTGACACGGTGGGCATAGCTGCCCTCCACAAGGAGTATCTTCAGCCGCTCATCTCGCCAGTGCTCCCTTTAGTTAGGTATGTCACCCAGATCAGGGATTCACTTATTCCCGCAGGAATCACTGTCCTGTGCCAGGTCCCTGGACACAGCCTCCCATGGAGTTACTATAACATAACTGACACTCTGATAGAACTTGAACTCCTTCCTCAGCTCTGACAAGAGCTGGAACTCCTTGCTCAGCAGAACAACTAACTAGACAGCAACTAACTATTAGACACAGTGCTGTGCCTTATGTAAGCTTCTGAGGCTGACACATCTCTGACATCACTAACCATGGAGTCAGAGCATGTGACCAGTCCCAGCCATACACAGAGCACCCCACCAGGGTGTGAGGGGAAACCTCCATAATTACTGCTGGCATGCCCACACTTACCAGGCCTTACTGCCAACAGGAGAGATGACTGTAGGCATTTTACATGACCGCTACATGTATATAATAAATCCTAACATAAATGGATATTTGGACATAGTGAGCACACTTAGTTGAAACAACAGACATTGCTCATGCAGGAATGCACAGGCAACAAATTGTGTGTTTACAATACACATAATATCTTGTGTAGTAATCTACATCCAATTTAGGAGATCACTAGCAGGAAAGCAACGTTGACTCGCCTTATAATTCATTAACTACTTGTGGTAATGTTTATGAATGTGTTTACAGATGTGACATTACATGTAAGATAAGCTTGTGTAGGGCGCTATGTGGCTGACACTCAGCAACACATGCAGTGTGTCGCTCACAGATGGTAATGGTGTCATAATGTTTTCGTGTCACAAACGTTAAAACAATCTATGAGTGATCAAATGAGTAACGAATATTTACATATATACTTCAGCTGTGGGTGAAAGTATTCTTGTAATTAGCATTTAAAAGTTATGTGAGGCACTTGTGTTAACCTGGTCAGCTTCTAGCAACTGTAGTCCCTCCCCCAAGACGTGACCACCCCCTGAGCTATGATTAACTTGTACCACCTGTAAGCACTCCCAGTGCACGTGACCATACCATGACCGTGTGATCTTGCCCTGTGTCCGACAACCCCACCCCCCTGTGTTAACATCTATGCTGTGAGTACATGTTAATTGCATCAGCTTTCTGAAAACGCACCCTAAGTGAAGTACACATATGAAATGATGTACAAATGAACCGAATTTAAAACCATATTGTACATGTTCCTATTGATGCTCAAATGAGACTATATGATTCAAAGCAACCTTTTTATATAAAGCAATGACAGTATGTATGTGTCAACTATTTTTATTCACATTGGAATGCACAATAGTTCATGCAAGACATTATGAGACAGTCATGGTATGTTTTTAGGTGTAACATGGATTTTCAACTATATATTACAAAATCTATAATTTTGAAATATATATGTCTATATGGTAAGACACATACGTGAAATAGTGAATGATGCTTTTGTATGCACAAACACAGTATTTCTAAGTTATACATAACTGTGGCAAATAATTAGTGCGTGTGTGGTTTGTGATTATACATATTAACACATTTTTTGAAACATATACAGTATTATTTGAAATATAGAGCAAATATGCTGAATTGTTTGTTAAGTGGAAGGATGCACTGTGTGTTATTTAAAAGATAATTACACATAATCACTTCATGCAGGTGAAGTTGAATACTGTATGTTGACTCATAATGATGTCATCCATGATAGCTGAGCCAAAACATTTTGTCAAACATAAATAGATACATACATCTATATCTATATCTAAAAAAAAAAAAAAAAAAACATCTCTATATATATAAATATACCATAATACTGAGTTAAGTTATGGTGAGTAAAAAAAGTGACAAAAACCCTCCACAGGAAAGCAAATATGCAAATACAACTGTATGCTCATTTGCATGTCTTAGACAGGTCTGCAACCCCGCCTTTCCCCATTATCACCCAGCATACAGCACTTCCACTGCAGCAAGGGATTCTGGGAAATGACATGCAAATGAGCACACAGTGTCACTTTTTGCCTCAAAAACCATTTTTAACATGGTTCCCTATAGGCTTAAGCTTGCTGCATGGTCACAGCTTTGAGCACAGCCAGGGTTAAGGTGCATACCCAGAAAACCACCCACAGACAGCTGTTTCGACCTTAATGGGTCTCATCAGTGTGGGGCTGATTTAACTGGGTATGCAAAGAGGCTATGGGATAGGCTATACCATAATACTGAGTTAAGTTATGGTGAGCAAAAAAAGTGACAAAAACCCTCCACAGGAAAGCAAATATGCAAATACAACTGTATGCTCATTTGCATGTCTTAGACAGGTCTGCAACCCCGCCTTTCCCCATTATCACCCAGCATACAGCACTTCCACTGCAGCAAGGGATTCTGGGAAATGACATGCAAATGAGCACACAGTGTCACTTTTTGCCTCAAAAACCATTTTTAACATGGTTCCCTATAGGCTTAAGCTTGCTGCATGGTCACAGCTTTGAGCACAGCCAGGGTTAAGGTGCATACCCAGAAAACCACCCACAGACAGCTGTTTTGACCTTAATGGGTCTCATCAGTGTGGGGCTGATTTAACTGGGTATGCAAAGAGGCTATGGGATAGGCTATACCATAATACTGAGTTAAGTTATGGTGAGTAAAAAAAGTGACAAAAACCCTCCACAGGAAAGCAAATATGCAAATACAACAAGATTTAACTGGGTATGCAAAGAGGCTATGGTATAGGCTATACCATAATATTGAGTTAAGTTATGGTGAGTAAAAAAAGTGACAAAAACACTCCACAGGAAAGCAAATATGCAAATACAACTGTATGCTCATTTGCATGTCTTAGGCAGGTCTACAACCCCGCCTTTCCCCATTATCACCCAGCATACAGCACTTCCACTGCAGCAAGGGATTCTGGGATAGCACTTCCATATATATATATATATAGAGAGAGAGAGAGAGAGAGAGAGAGACATATATAAATATTAATTTTTTGAGGTATGCTTATTTTGTGAATAAACTATAATTTTACTAGGAAATATACATAAGACTTGTGACATACTAAACGCATAGTACTGTAACATTTTTAACCTGATGGAAAAGGAGCCAAATAAATTCCGATGTCTCTGTCCCCTGCCAATCTCTCCACGACGACAGGAAGAATTTTTTGGCGCAACTGCTCCTCCAATGGTGTTAATATTAGAGCTTGTGCTGGCGGCCCACCTCCAGTGCCAGAAGCATGCATCCGTTGTGCTTGTATTTTTTTCTTTAAGTTTGCCCTGATATCATCGAATCTCTTCCGACAATTCGTGCGGCTCCTGACATGATTCCCACACGCTGACACAGCCACTCTTATGTTGTCCCACTTTTCTTTTTTTGATGCTGAACTTGTACGCCCTTTAAATACATATAAAAAATATGAACAAACACAAAATAATTAATCACGAGAACTTGCCTAAACTGCTACCTGGTCCAAAAGATTATAAACCTGCTGCTTTACGTCTAAAATGTGTACCACATGTGCATTTACGATGAAACATATAAATCTAAACAAGGTTGCTTGAATATTGTATGAACTTAGTGGACGTTTTGTAAATGATTGCTAGTGAAATTATAACGCTTGAAGGATTATGTGTGCAGCAATGAAATTTAATTGATACATATTATAGAACAATATATGTGAATGAACATCTTTCACAATAGATAGGATAACATGTCTTTGCACAATGAATGCAAAGATAGACTTACCTAGTAAATGCCCATACAGACAGTCATAGTGCTCCAAAATCTCTGTGACCAGAACTGTGTTTTCCTGTTCATTGAAACGAGGATTACGTGGAGGCTCCACACGTTTCTTCGGAGCACGTCCAGCCCCAGAGGTTGTCTGCTGCTGACTGGACTCTCCTTCTTCCAATGGAAGAGACTCCAAAAGCGCAACACCACCAGACACCCCAGCAGCACCATCAACAGAGCCACCAGCAGCACTCGCACTCCCAGCAACATCACTCGCACTCGCAGCAACATCACTCCTCTGAATCCTCTGTTCACTCTGACGCGTACTCACATGACTACCAGTACCAATCACACGACTACCAGTACCACTCACACGACTACCAGTACCACTCACACCAGCATCACTCCTCCCACGCCTTTCGGCCATACCTCTAGCACTCACAAAGAACAGAAAATTAATTTAAAGACAATCGCACGGAACACTTACAAAGTGACAACAAGACAAAGATTGTAACAAAACAACACAGGACAATGCTCTCACAATACACAACAACTCTGTCAGTCAATCTGAAATATGTAAATCTCCCAGCTCTGTGTGTCTCTCTCTCCCAACAACACAGAGACTGAATAACAATACACGCTTCCTTTAAATGGGTCGCGCAATCAAAAACATGCTTGCTTCGCCAGATACAACAAGAAGTTGAATTTGAGAAGCTAACACCACCTCGCCATGCACGCCGATACACCTGTGTGTGATCGGCAAATCATCAGCAGAGTGGGAGCAACTGTTTTCGGCTTGATTCGGAATGGTTTCGGCACTTATTGCATACGGCGAGGTAAAATCGGCAAAAACATGCCGAAAAGGTACACTTGCCGAGAGGACTTTTTCGGCACTGCATGGAGCCCATAGTGTAGTAAAGGTATAACTGCCTACACAGGGGTAACTGTGCAGGAAAAGATGGATGACTGGTGGCTTCTGTTCAAGGGCGATCTGATATCACTTTAAATAAATCCAATATTAGTCCTTTGGAGTGTTGCCTTTTTTTCCTGCTTGGAAGGAGAATACAGTACTTTGGTTTCTGTTCAAGGCCAGCAGCCAGACTACAGAAATACTGCAGGGGGTACGTGTTTGTGTTTAGGTGTTCAGATCTGTACCGCCATTACACAGAGCAAAGTGATTATTTATTTTTACTTTTTAATCAAAGTTATATTTTGACTCTTCAATGAATAGTTACACTAGTTTTTCCTTTTTCTTCCTCATCATCCATCCAATTACAATCTCCCCTGCTGCTCTCTCGCTCTGTCCGGGTTTCACCATCAACTGCCCATCTCCCCATTCAAATTCCAACTGTCACTTCCTGCTGCTAACTAGAGATGGTGGAATGTTTGGGGCGCACTTGGATCTGCAGCGGACTAGCCGGTTCCTTTGGTCTGGCGATTTCAGCGGATCAATCTCAAAAAGGACGATTGGCTTTTTTTGTAGATTTGTTCTAATTACAAATACGCTCCGTGGATTCTGCAACCCGTTGATGGATATCTACAAATCCATCTACGGATTGTATCCAATGGCGCTTTAAAACCGACAAAATCCGTTTGCGGATTTTACACAGCGCAACATATTTTGGGGGAGAATATGCGAGAAAATGCGGGAAACTACTTTGTGCGAATTCGCCCATCTCTGCTGCTAACTGCCATCCATTGAGACGCTCACTGGCAACTCCTCTGCAGGTTCCATGAGACGGAGCTACAGTACAGTAAGCTCTTGCCAGGTCTGTTTTTTTATATTTCCTGCATCTTGAAAGAGAATAAGTTGACCCCCTTACAAATACTTTTTAAAGGATCCAAGTTACTGTAAAATCAATTTAAAAAAAATACAGGAATAGAATGGTTACTTTCTCACATGACAATTCAGGGTTAGCTTTTGTATTATTTCTTACTGTATGTCTGCATGCAGACAACAAAGCACAATTTGGTAAACAAGTGTATTGACTTGGTACATATTGGGTTCTATACACAGGCCTAAAAAGTGCTTAACTCCTCCAAGTCACAAAGAGTGCATAGTCATACATAAGAAAGCCACCCTGTGATGGAAATCAGGGAGGAATCACAGATGTAAAATCTCCCATCCATACTGAGGTGGGACACTGTTTCCCTCTTGGCAAGGCAATTGTACATGTGACTAAAATCTATAGCAATGACTTCAAGGAAAACATAAGGACAAATTGGCCCTATACAAAGGTAAATCATAATTATACAACCATACAACAGACATTGTTCAATGTTTACTATGAGAAGGAATGATACTGTAGCTGTGCTCAATTAGCAAAACGCCAGCACTTGGAGTGCTAAAAGATTTATATTACAAGTTAAAGAGCTCATTGTGTATGGAAGGGGTTAGCAGCGTTCCATCTTGAAAGTAGTCCATTTTAAGTGGCATACACTATGGAGTTACAGATGCAGTCAGATTTATCTCCACCCTGCCCTGGACGTGCTGCAGATGAACCACCGCTGAAGTGTGGCCTGATCACAGCAAAGTGCAGTGCAGGGGGGACACACTGTCTAGATTTTTTCATCTCTCCCTCTCCACATAGCGGTCATCTATCACTCACCTACCTCTACTCATACCCCTTCTGTCTTACTCTGTGACTTTGAATACTGGCTCTCATTCTCTCCCTCCTCTGACTCCCATTCGCTTCCCTTTTGGGATGTCAACCTCTATATTGATGACCCCTCTCTCCCTTGAGCTTCCTGCTTTTTCTCTCTAACCTCATCTTTAGGCCTTCATCAATGGACCGCAACCAGCACCTACAAAGAAGGAAACTACCTGGACACAGTTTTTTCTCATACAAATCTCTCTGATTTCTCAATTTCCTCTCTGACCATTACCTCATCTCATTTACCCTCTCAGTTCTACTCATCAACACCTCCATCTACCATGCATTTCTGCAGAGACTTGCATTCCATTAAGCTACTGGCTCTTGACTCTACTTTGCACTCCCCCCTCCCTTCTCTCAGCTCTGCTACAGACTCTGAGCAAATCCTCCCGAAGGGGGTGAAGACGCCGCACAGCCGCAATAATAGAGAAGGCTGATGGATGACTGAAAAAAGCTTTATTCACACAGAATGTGCAAGCGGATCCTCTTGACGCGTTTCAGCCCGTGGGGCCTTTGTCAAAAGAGTGATCCGCTTGCGTTAAAACCATCTAATTATAGGGTGTTCCTAATTGCTACACCTGTTCCCATTTCCCAATAGAATCGTACAACAGGTGTCCATTAACACACTCCCCATGCCATAGACGTCACATAAAACATAGTGATACACAAGAATTATAATTATAATAACCTGAGCACCATTGCTTATGTCATAAATCCTCACATTGTAACTGAATATGTAAAGCAATGTCTTAATGTTCAGGTTATATTAAAAACATATATATATATGCACAAGTCATGTCTGGATCAAGCAATAAATTAATAAACATATTGCAATAATGCTATGATATACCCAAGGATGTGGATGACGAAAAAATGTATACATGTAGAGAGCAACAATATCAACAAAAGGTTATAGCAATTCATAATACATAATCTACACAAATATTGAAATATTATTTCTGAATTTTAAATTTGTAAGCATTAATATGTCTAAACAGTAGAATAAAGCATACAATCTATTAAATGTGTATACATGAATTAATAAGGAGAGGGGAGAAGGTGGGGAAGGGGGGGGGAAGGGGGAGGGGGAATGAAAGGGGAATAGCAAAGAGTAATGAGAGGCATAAGTTGAATCAATCATGAAGGAAATGTTTCAATTCCCATTCAACATTTAAACCAAAAGGTTGCAAAGTATTCAATGTGAAAATCCGTGACATTTCTTTTTTGTTGAGGCGATTAAGCCTGTCACCTCCTCTTACATGAACAGAGACATGTTCTACACCAAAGAACGAAAAATTCTTTAACCCCCCGAATGGGCATTGTGCAAAATGTTTAGCAACTGGGTGGAAAAGGTCATGTTTATTTATTAATCTAATATGTTCAGAGATTCTAACATATAATGACCTGATGGTCCTACCTATGTATCTATATTTGCAACCACAAGTAATCACATGTACAACATGAGTAGTTTGACAATTTATAAAGGTATTGATCCTGTATCTGCTGTTGGGTAATAATGTACGTATTCTTTTGGTGGGAGATGCATATTTGCAGTACTTACAGAAACCACAAGGGAAAAAACCTTTTGGTATGTTTCTTATGTTTGATTTTTTAGATTGAAACATGCTTCTAGAGATGGACGTGGCTAGTGTATTGGCCTTTCTGAATGCAAATTTTGGACCCGATCTGGTGTATGATTCCAGGTCAGGGTCCAATTTCAGTATATTCCAGTGTTTAGAGACAATGTGTCTGATCTGTGACGCCTGCTTACTGTATTTTGTGATAAACAATGGACCGTCAGTGAACTTGGCTTTTTTAAGTTTGTCTCTTTCTTTATTGTGTGTCAATAATTCTTCTCGATCCATTGAGTCAGCATTCAGAAATGCCATGTCTATATTCTCCTGAGTGTATCCTCTAGATAGAAACTTTGAACTCAATACTTTGGAGTGTTCCAAAAATGTTTCTTGGGAGGTACAAAGGCGTTTGTATCGCATGAATTGCCCTATTGGTATTCCACGGATCAATGTCCTGGGGTGACTACTGTCTTCATGTAGGTACGAATTCCTGGCATGTGGTTTGGTATATATGTCCGTTTGTATACCTACAGATGGATCACCATGGATAGTCACATCAAGGTAATTTATAGTCCTAATATTAGTTTCAAAAGTAAAGTGAAGATTTAAATTGTTAGAATTAATATTTTGAATGAAGGATTGAACACTATTAAGATCACCATCCCATATGAAAATTAAGTCATCTATATAACGTCTATAATAAATAATATGTGAACGAAATAGATTGGTGCTACCGTAAATGTGTTCCGATTCCCATAAACCCATGAAAAGATTAGCATATGAGGGTGCAAAAGAAGTCCCCAATACACTAGCCACGACTATCTCTAGAAGCATGTTTCAATCTAAAAAATCAAACATAAGAAACATACCATAAGGTTTTTTCCCTTGTGGTTTCTGTAAGTACTGCAAATATGCATCTCCCACCAAAAGAATACGTACATTATTACCCAACAGCAGATACAGGATCAATACCTTTATAAATTGTCAAACTACTCATGTTGTACATGTGATTACTTGTGGTTGCAAATATAGATACATAGGTAGGACCATCAGGTCATTATATGTTAGAATCTCTGAACATATCAGATTAATAAAAAAACATGACCTTTTCCACCCAGTTGCTAAACATTTTGCACAATGCCCATTCGGGGGGTTAAAGATTTTTTCGTTCTGTGGTGTAGAACATGTCTCTGTTCATGTAAGAGGAGGTGACAGGCTTAATCGCCTCAACAAAAAAGAAATGTCACGGATTTTCACATTGAATACTTTGCAACCTTTTGGTTTAAATGTTGAATGGGAATTGAAACATTTCCTTCATGATTGATTCAACTTATGCCTCTCATTACTCTTTGCTATTCCCCTTTCATTCCCCCTCCCCCTTCCCCCCCCTTCCCCACCTTCTCCCCTCTCCTTATTAATTCATGTATACACATTTAATAGATTGTATGCTTTATTCTACTGTTTAGACATATTAATGCTTACAAATTTAAAATTCAGAAATAATATTTCAATATTTGTGTAGATTATGTATTATGAATTGCTATAACCTTTTGTTGATATTGTTGCTCTCTACATGTATACATTTTTTCGTCATCCACATCCTTGGGTATATCATAGCATTATTGCAATATGTTTATTAATTTATTGCTTGATCCAGACATGACTTGTGCATATATATATGTTTTTAATATAACCTGAACATTAAGACATTGCTTTACATATTCAGTTACAATGTGAGGATTTATGACATAAGCCAGGGGGGCGCAAACTTTTTTCCCTGCGCCCCCCTGCCGGCTGTCCCCTCACTCCCGCGCCCCCCCCCCAACCCCAACTTACCCGCGCTCCGGCGTAATGACGTCACGTTGCCATAGCAACGTGACGTCACATGACCTCGCAGCGTCATTTTGACGCCGCGTTGCCATGGCGACGCAGGGAGGAAGCCGCCGGAGCCACGGTAAGTTAGGTTTACAGAGGCCCTGCAGCTCCCCCGGCACTTCATTTAAGTGCCTTCGGGAAGCGCGCGGGGCCTCTGTAAACCCCGCGCCCCCCGTCGGCAGTCTCGCGCCCCCCCTGGGGGTCGTGCCCCACAGTTTGCGCATCGCTGACATAAGCAATGGTGCTCAGGTTATTATAATTATAATTCTTGTGTATCACTATGTTTTATGTGACGTCTATGGCATGGGGAGTGGGTTAATGGACACCTGTTGTACGATTCTATTGGGAAATGGGAACAGGTGTAGCAATTAGGAACACCCTATAATTAGATGGTTTTAACGCAAGCGGATCACTCTTTTGACAAAGGCCCCACGGGCTGAAACGCGTCAAGAGGATCCGCTTGCACATTCTGTGTGAATAAAGCTTTTTTCAGTCATCCATCAGCCTTCTCTATTATTGCGGCTGTGCGGCGTCTTCACCCCCTTCGGGAGGATTTGCTCATTGCCGTTCTTTACTGCCTGCACGCCGAGCTGCGCATCTCTCTCTCCTGTGACCGGACCCGGATATCTTTCAAGGGCCGGCGGTCAGGTGACCACCCACCGCGATAGCGGATGCAGGGTTGGCGGTGAAGAGGCTATCGATCCATCGTGAAGCTGGGAAGCGGGGGGGCCACGCTTTGCTTCCACATCCGTACAGCTCCATACAGCTCCATACAGCTCCAGAGAAAGGTCTATCTGCAGGAGAAGTTACATCACAGGAGGACATTACGGGCATGGAACCAGTTACCCCTGAATCAGATAAGTGAATCTTTTTATCCCAACTACATGGTGCTCTTAGGGAGCCTGTTGCTGGAAAAGATCTGTCACACAATATATTATCTTTATGCCTGGGATTTACCATAGCCTTAGTTCCAGTACATCATTGGGCAGCATTGTTCTGTTTCTGAGCGCTTGGTGGGTTAATCGTCAGATTTACCTGGTTACATACTGCTACAGACTCTGACAGCCTTGTCATGAACTATATGTCTGCCCGTATCCTCCTCTCTTGATCTAGAGTACATGCCCCTCATTTTCTCTGCCATTCTCACCCTTCTACAGTAACTCCAGACCTTGGCTAAACTGTCATACACAAATGTTGCGTTCCTGCACTCGTTCTTCTGAACACCTCTGGAGGAAATCTCACACTCCTACAAACTTCTTTTACTTCAAATGTATCCTATCCTGTTTCAATTCTGCCTTATCCCTGGCTAAACAAACCTACTTTTCGTCACTAATCAATACTCACAAAGTTAACCCAAGCTGCCTCTTCTCTGTCTTTGACTCTCTACTAAGACCACAATCTGTTACCTGTTTTTCTTCCTCCTTTTCACCACAGAACTTTGCTGACTATTTAAAGACAAAAAGAGGATTCTATTTGATCTCCTCCTTTCCCTCTTGGCCCCATTCCCTCGCATCTCCTCAAACTTCTTACTTCTACTCTAATACCTATATTCAAACATATTTTCAACTCCTCTCTCAACTCTGGCACCTTTCCCACCTCCTTCAAACATGCATCAGTTATACCTTTACTCAAAAAAAGCAAGTCGGACCTGTCTCCTTTCTGCCTTTTGCCTCTAAACTCTTTGAAATATAGCTTCCTTCATTTTCTTACCTCCTATTCTCTCCTAGATCTTCTACAACCTGGCTTCCACAATGCTCACTCCACTGGAATAGCCCTCACCAAATTAACTAATGCTGACAAAAACCAAGGTCATTACACCCTGGTTATATTACTTAACCTCTCTGTAGCATTGACACTGTGGCGCACCCTCTTCTCCTTCACATTCTCCATACTCTTGGTACTTGTAACAAAGCTCTATCCTAGGTCTCCTCTTACCTCTCCCATCGTACTTTCAGTGTCTCGTTTACCAGCACCTTCTCCTTGTCTGTCAATCTCTGTGAAGGTACCCCAGGGGTCGATCTTGGGACCTCTTTTCTTTTCTCTTTACACACTTTCTCTAGGTGACCTTATCACATTTCTTTGGTTCAAAAATCACCTCTATGCCGATGCTACACATATTTACCTTTCAACACCTGCTGTAGAGACCAAAGTCTCTGAATGTCTCTCCCCTATATAATCCTGGATGGCCCCCCGTCTACTTAAATGTAACATGTCAAAGACAAAGTACCTCATACTTTCCTCCAAGCCTGGCTCTACTGTGCCCTTCTCCATTGCTGTTGACAGAACTATCATACACCCAGTATCATAAACACGCTGCCTAGGAGTCACATTTGACTCCCCTTCACATTCTCCTCTCACATTCGCAATGTAGCTAAAGAGAAAGAGAGGGGAACGCACCGGGAAATGCAATAGTTTCAAAACTTTTACTTCTATTAAAAAAATCAAGCTAAAAAACAGTAATTCCCAGTTAGAGGCTCGGACAGGTAGTCAGGAAACTTCACGGATGGCTCCTACATGCGTCCTTTGATGCTGCTACTCCAAGCAGAGAAAGGCAATGTCAGGTGGAGAGGCACCTCCTAGATGTAAGATGGTGAAAAGATGGTTAGTATTGTGTGTCTAAAGTGTATACATATAAATAAACATGACAAGTCCACTATACACACACTGGTAGTATGATCAGTGTCTAAGGATGAGGGGGCATTGAATAAGTGTGAATGATATAAATATATATATATATATATATAAATATATATATATATATATACACACACACTCACACGGCCACGTGTGAGTAGCTTTCGCAGTCAAGGTATCTTTCAGGGTTATTTAAAACCAGAGACAGAACATGAAACACAGACAGAGCTCAGTGCACATCCAGTGAAACTTATACACGGCACAGTGCCTAAATATATATGTATAGATATCTATTATATAAAATTGTATTTTAGTTTAACATTTTGGCCAAAGTGTTGTAAGCCCCTGAGCCACTACACGGCAGACCACATCTCAAGGGTCCCTAACACTAATATAAATTCTTAAAAACCTGTGCATTTCCAGGAAGAATGATTTATAATAAATCTGTCAAAATTAGTTGAATTAGTTGCATAGTTCTAAGTCTGATTGAAGCTTTTATTAACCTGTACATTACCAGGAAAAGCACTCTGTATTAGATTTGTCACAATCATACTGCAAGCAAGCAAGTTCCCCTGAGAGTGGGAGATGCTATGGAGTGAGCTTTTAACCATTTAAATGTGGGAGGGGGTTAGCTTCAATTAGGTAGGAGGTTGCCACCCTCCAATCAGCTAAGACTAGCTGAACAAGAATTGTAAAACATACAGGACACCTACAAGCTCATATTGAACCCCCAAAATAACCACAACATATATATAAGCATATAAGTGTCACAGAGGAGTGCTACTGAGCGTGGCAATATATATATTTAAAACCAGAGACAGAACATGAAACACAGACAGAGCTCAGTGCACATCCAGTGAAACTTATACACGGTACAGTGCCTAAATATATATGTATAGATATCTATTAAATAAAATGGTCTTTTAGTTTAACATTTTGGCCAAAGTGTTTTATCTTATCTTTCAGAGTTCCCAAGACCTTTGTTACTTTTCTTCTTTGCAAACAGCCTTCCTCCGACAGTCCGTTTCGGGGGAGGGGAGAGAGGGGGTGCATCTGTCCCTGGTGCCTCTCTGTGAGCTTGTATGTTCCCAGCAATATGGATGACAATTGCACAGCAATTTGAAAAATAGCACAACTTTATTTAGTAAAAAATGAGTATCACAGACTCACATGTAATGTAATGAAAAGTTTCAGCAGCTCCTTGCAGTCCACACGAGCTCCCCCTGTCGGTTGCTTCCCTCTTCCGCGTCCGGTTGCGGGACCGATGACGTGGAACTCACTGAACTACCGTAGCTGCTTCACACACACAATGCACACATCCAACAGAGAACAACACGTATCGCACATGCATGCTTCCTCAGGTTTCTCCCCCGAAACGGAGGAATTCTCTCCCATCTCAGCTACTGTCTGGATTTCCTGCCTCTCACCTGTCTCCCTTATAATCTATCCTAAACGCTGCTGCTAGATACACTGTAATATCTCCTAAATCTGTTTCAGTGTCTCTCCTGCTGAAATCCCTCTCCCGACTTCCTATTAAATCATGTATTACTTTGAACATTCTCCTTCTCACTTTTAAGGCAATAAACTCCTCTGACCCTAATTTAATTCTAATATCTAATTTCTTGCTATACACCTGCCTGACTCTTGCTTTCTGCTCTAGATAATCTTCTGTCTATATCTTTTGTATCTAAAGTCCTCTCCCACCAAACAAAACCCATATACTGCTTCACACCTCTGGAATGCCCTTCTTCTCAATATCCAAATAGTACCCTCTCTCCACTTTTAATGCCCATCACGAAGTACACTTCTTTAATTAAGCATTTGGTTAGCTCTGTTGTCTGATATTGTACATATCATATCCATTTACCATGATCCTTTGCAGGTACACTTATCATAACACCCCCCTACTGTCTCTGTAAATCCTCCCTAATTAGATTATAAGGTCTTCTGGGCAGGGACTCATTTTCCTAATGTCTACTTTTATTTAGGAAGCGCTTATTCCTATTACCTCTCATGTTGTAAGGGAGTCAAGGAGTTAAACTCCCTTTACAGGGCAGGAGACTGAACTAGGTGTCGGGTTTCCTGCAGGTGATATGGTAACTACTGATTGAACAGGGGATAAAAAGCAAGAAGTACCTGCTGTCAGTGTCCCTGTTGGAGGTTCTGTGAGAGGATCACAGAGCTCCCACCCACAGGGATCCGGGCTTGTTGACCAGAGGATTTTAACAGAAACACTCATGAAAGGGTAGAGCCCCTTCAAATTTCCTTGTGCTGCAGAGATTCACTCCAGGTATATGAAGTCCATTTATATCAGCAACATGATAACAGACCATAAGGGGTTAACACATATGATGAACAGCAAATGAGTCTACTGACTCTCCCCTAGTATGGGAGCAGCCTGGCAACATACAGAGGGTTGACCCAGTAGGTTAAGTAACCTGCTAGGGACCCCTCAAATGTATAAATAGTGCACTAAAAGTGGCTGTTCCCCTGGGGTGCTTGAGAATAAGAAATAAACTTACTCAGTTCTTTCATTGGTCTGTTCCAGTTGCCGTGCTCCAGGCTTGTGAGCAATAAAGTAGCAGGATATCCTCTTCATAGGAAAGTAATCAGCGGGCACTGAGGATTTTGCCTGGCAATAGTGGGAAACCTAAAGCCCCACACAGCAGAAGCCTGCAAGGATAGGGCAAAAGCCATTCCTGGGAGCATTTCAAAGCCTGCAGCTGAAGAAATCGGAGACGCAGGACCAGCATCAGTCATATAAGACTATATATTGTTCCCTAATGTTGTCTTTATAAGTTTTGGACTGGTAACTGGCCTACCCAGCCAGTCAGATAGAAAGGACCACAGTAATGTTTAGAAAGGTGTATGTGTTGGTTTTATGATTTATGTTTTACCTTAAAGGGGCAGTAGCCCCAATGTTTTAGTTGTTTTTGTGGAGAACAAAAACCACTCAACGTTTAGTTTACCCTAAAAATTGCATGTGTGGAATCTTGTCTGACCTCGCCTACAGGCCGCTCTGTGACACATGTATTACTGCAGTAAAGCTCTATGTACATTGATGGTGCTAAATAAATAAAGACATACATACTGTACATGATGTGTGTTAGGAGACCTGGCTTCTGAGATGGATGACTTTTGTAATAGTAAAACAATATTTAACTTTAGCCAAGTAATAATATCAGAACGTGGATCTAATGTGTCAGTATAAATCTGCAATGTAAAGCACGATAAACAGATGCAAAGCAATACATTGGCCCCTTCAGCATACAAGTAATGTTCTCATTTGTTGGCAAGAAATGCTGTGTTAGTGGTGTGATTCCGGGGCTGAAATGCGTGGTAGTGGTTCAGGCTTGAATATTCATGTTTGTTGTTTTAGTTGTGGCTGCTGCTATTCCTGAGAAGGAGGGGCTCAGTGAGTAAAGACGCTTTCTCGGATAACAATGCCACTGAGTTTGAAGCAGGTAATTTGAAGATTTGGTTCAAATCCCAGTGTTGGCTCCTTTTGCAAGTCACTTTATCTCCCTGTGCATCAGGCACCAACAAATAGAATGCAAGCTCCATCAGGTAGGGACTTGTGCCTGTTGTACCTGATGTACAGCACTACGTACACTGTCAGCACTTTACAAGAAAAAAACATCATTATATTCTATCCAGTGATGGCTGCATGAGGAATGTCTTTCTTGTATAATTGTAAAGCTCTTTGCAATTGAGATGAATTATTTTAATACAGGATATTATAAAAACAGTCCATGTTTGCTTTCATATTGTATATTTTGCCTGAAACTGTGCAACTGCAATTATGACATTTGCTCATACAGTATTATCTATCGTTCTGTGTATTCTTTCTATCTCAGACTCCTCTGCCCCTTCATATATTTTTGCTCTCTCTGATACCCTATACTATCTCTTTCTTATCCTTCTTTCTCTCCCACACAATACAGTATCTCTGCGTCTCTCTCACTCCTCTCAATCTATTTCTCTCCCTGTACTCTGTACTGTATGTTCTTATCAGAGGTTTGAGAACAAACAGATAGAATCACAGAAGTGTTTCATTCATAGAAAACCTTTAGCAGGGAAAAGAGAAAGTACTGTCTTAAGCACGCATTGCTGCAACTCTGCCGACTTCAAACTGTATTTCTGTGCATCTGAAACCTTGGCTAATGGATGTTTTGACATGGACAGTTTGCATACACTTTAAAGTTGGCCCCTGGAGCATGGAAAGGCGTGTGATACAGTTGTCAAGTGACTGTTTCCTCCAATAACCATGCAAACAGTGCACGTATTGCCAAGTCCTGCTCCAGCCTCCCTGTCTGAGTGCGAGTAACCCAGCTGGACTGAACTGCAGGGTGGGCAGCCAGAATGCATTGCTAAGCAGAGATGTAGACATCTGTCCCATTTGACATCCCAAATAATCCTTTGAACGTTAGAAACACTGATCAAAGTGTGATACTACTAGGGGTCGGCAACCTGTGGCTCCCGAGCCGCATGTGGCTCTTTCTGCACCTACTGTACATGCGGCTCTCCTCCGTCCGCAGATTGCCGCTCCCCAACTGCTGCCTCTTTCCCTCACTGTGCTGCCGGTGGCTGCTGCCGGGCCCGGCGTCTCCCCAGCTGCTGGCCTGCCTCCTGCACTGGCCCACACCACGTCTTTCAGATACTGGCGTGCGCCGGAAAAGCTACTTTTACCCTGTACATTTTTATTTGATGTGCTGTCTTTGTTATAATTCTGTGATGTGAAAATGGTAAATAATAATAATAATAAAAAAAAACAAAGATTGTTCATAAATTGGATTAAAGCATGGCGTCTCTGGAGCGGAACCTCATTCATTTCAGCTCCTTTGACCCCCTTCTTCCTTTGACACTTACCTCTGTAGGTAGTACTGGTATCCCTTCGGTTTCAAAGTCCCCATCACTAGGCCAATAGGAAGCTGTGACCGGGATATTAGACCTGCAGAGAGATACCGGCACCTCCTATGGAGGTGTGTATTTCGAGAAGGAGAAATTAAAGGGGTTTCAATTCTGGAGATCCCCCTGTTTTGAACCTATTAAAAATATATATTTTTATATTTTATCTCCTAGTCCAGGTTGGCGTTAGCCCCGTCTCTCCCATGTATATAATGACCAATATATTCACTATTATATACATAGGCAAGATAAGCTAAAACAACCTGAAATAGATGATACAATAGTAATTAAAATACATTACAGTACATATTAACCTCTTCATAGACCATGGGTTAACTAATCCTGGGTTTCCATAACTAGCCGACCAAAAGGGCTACAAAGGGGTAAATATAAAACTTTACTACCTACCCCCTTGTCCACCTTAGTAGGCAGTTAAGCATGGCAATGCTTTCCTATCCACTAAAGCAGGCCTGCACAACTCCAGTACTCGAGGGCCGCAAACAGGCCAGGTTTTCAGGATATCCCTACTTCAGCACAGCTGGCTCAATTGCTAACTTATTAACTACTTATGACATTCAGCTGAGCAGAGGTTACCATTCCCCTCCCCCCTTTCCCTACCTGTATAATATATATATATATACACACACACACACACACTTCAAATAATACTAATAATTGAAAGAACTAACTTAAGAACATTAAATGTGCTGTCCGGTTACAAGTTTATTAAAAATGTGCAAGACAGTCTGGGTACCAAGTGCCAGGGTGGTGCCCCAAAGAACAGACAGGGTCCTCATTAGCTTATGGGTAATAGCCAGCTACAGTAACACCATGATAAGAAACCCCAGTGCTAGATTTCAGGCCCAATGGCCTATTGTAATCCAAGGCCATCTATGGCCTGGCCATGTGGGATACTCATCTTGACCGAACTCCTCGATCCTCAGTTGATTGAAGAGTCTTCATATGTATCTATTTCTTCTTTAATTCTCTCCTTTTCTTATGGCTTCATCTGTTCCTCTAGACGTCTTCTATCTTCTTTCTTCAGCCATTGGTTGTGGCCTCTTCTACAACTTCCGATCTACAGTGATAACCCTGGCCAGTACTATAGAGGGGGGGGATGGGGGGTCACTTGCCCTGAGGAGGGAGGTTATACCACCCGGGACGGGGGGTTTGAGGGAAGAGGTTAACCACTTGTATGTCATAGCAATTGTACCTCTGTGCCCTATAATGTGTAGTAAGGTTGTCAGGGTGTTTGTATTAACCCCTTTTGACCCCTTGGCTGCCTTATTGAACAAGAAGGCGTGCATAAGGGGCTAATACATAGGTCATGGTTACATTTATTTGGCCTAGTACAGGGTATTCACTTTTGATTTTACAGTATATTGCTAAAGCAATATACAGTAGTAAGCCAATGCGACTCACTTCAGCACCCTGGACAAGGCCCACACATTTGCTGTGACCTGGTATTAGGTGCTGGAAGCAACTAACGCCAGTTATAGCTTTGACCTAAAAAAAAAATGTGTTAAGTCCTGCGTTAACTTTAACGGCCTACTGTGTATAGGGATTGATGTTTTCCACCCCCTCATTTGCATATCATCAACACTAACCAACATTAGTCTATCTAATTCTAGTGATGCCTCCGGCCTATCTGGCATCAGGTCATCAGCCATCTTGACACAAAATCTTGCACCTCTGTGATAGACTCTGGTATCCCTCTAATTCTGAAATTATTTCTTCTGTCTGTTCCCAGAGTCCTCCTGGCTATCAGCCATCTCCGCCATCTGGGATCTCAGGTAAGCAGTTGTTTTCTCGTTTTTATTTAGAGCCTTGATGGTTGTGTCAAGTTTTTTTCTCTAGTGAATCCGTCCTGTCACCAATGCTACTGCTGCGGCACAGTTTATTCGAGCATTTGCCCGTTCTGTGCCGCAGCAGTAGCCTGGCGCGCGCCCGAGTGTGACGGGCGCACGCCGAAGCAGCGGAAGAGCGCCCTCCGATCGGGGCGCTCTCCCTACCGCTGCCGGGTCCGCCGGGTCCCCCGGAACCCCCTGCCGCTGTCCCGCGATCGCGGGACACCAGGGCTCCCTCGGGGAGCCCCTGGACACGCGTGCAGGGGGCGCACGCTCCCGATGACGCGTGACCGCGCGTCTATGACGCGCGGCACGCCGAGGGGCGGCCACTAGCAAGCCGGGAGATTTCCCGGCTTGCGGTACCGACCACACTTCAATAAAGTGTGTCGGTAGTGTAGCAATCTCTTTTCTAATGTCTTTCATCTCAGACTGCAGCAATGTTTTAAAGTCGCAGAAAAGTTTTTTGATGTCATTCCTTGTCACCGCTTGTCCATTTCCTTCCATTCCTCCTCCCTCTTCGATTTATGCTCTGATTCATTCACACACACACACATTCTCCCACACTCACACACATACACATTCTCACACACACACACACACACACACACACACATACACAGGCAAAAATTTCAGCGCAAGCAGGGAAATTAAAAAAAAAAAAAAACACGTGTGCTGCTTGGGCCAATATTTACTCGCCCGGGGGTTAAATCCACACGCCCCGGGCGTGTAAATGTATAGGATTGTCGAAATATATATATAAATATATATATATATATATATATATATATATATATATATATATATATATATATATTGTGACAAACGCCCCTCTTTTGTAGTGCTGACGTCTGTCTGGGTTCTTCCCGACACAGTCTTCTAGGGTTAATTATACAACAAACAGGATCATGCAAAGTATTATGCTGCTTAACTCAGGCTTCTGCCTGCTTTATTTTCATCCAAGTAAGGTACTGCAGCTTTAACATGTGAAGGTTAGAGGTACTCAGATACTTTCATTCAGCAGTTCACATATTTCAGTGTTACCATATTTCCCACACTGTTATTTCAAGAAATAAAACCAAAATCATATAAGCAAAATCCTATCCCTTTCAGGGATCTAACTACACATCAGAATCAGTCTCTCTAACAGCTGCTGGCCAACTAAACTGGTTCCCCAGCTTAAAACAATGCTCTCTCATTTAGGGTCACAAGATACAGCACAGTCTTTTAGCAACAGCAGTAACCATTTGTTTTGTCTTATCTGTTCGTGGAGTCCAGGCAAATCCTCTGGTACTGTGATACGTGGAGGGGCCGTCAACCCCGATACTGGATGCAGGGGAGCAGCGACACCCCCAGCCCCCAGGCTCCAAGGAGAGAGAGTGAAATGCAAAACCTCTCTGCTCTAAGTACCTGTGCAAGTGATTAGAAGAGCAGGTGAGGGAGAACTAGAGCCATTGTAATCTGTGGTCTGGATTTTCCATCCAGCTGCCTGAGTTAATGGGAAGCTGTGGAACGGATCATTAACTATTCCTGCACTTTCTGCTCTAAAACGGGGCAGAAAGCTGCCTAACATCTTTGGACTATGTCACATATCCCCCTCCCCAGCTCACACCTACTGGGGTGAGCGGCCATGGACCTCACTGGGGTGAGCGTCCTACCTGAAATACTTGAGCTAACTCCTCAGTACAACATTAAGTATTCACATGACACGAATATTAACTTTTTCCACGGCAATTATGGACAATAGGTTTCGTCATAAGAGACTATACTTGGCAAACATATTTTTTTTTTTTTTTTTGATCTCTATTAGGGAACTATTTTGAAAAATAAATGTCTAGCACACATTCTTACAACCCAGGATCTGCTAAATATATTCACAAAACCAGACAATTTCTATTACCTCCCTGGGTTTTTCTACTCTAGAATATGAACCTCATTATAAATTTACCAACCGAAAAGGGCATTTTTTTTTTTTTTTTTTTTCCCCCCTATTTTAAGCAACCAATATTTTTTTTCCTTATACTACAGCCTTGTAATCTTAAGGGCCATCAACCCTGTATATTAATTTGTAGTTTAGCTACATTTTCAACACAGAGAACCAATATAACATTGTAATATTGACAAAATGCTTATTTGCATAGTTAAGTGTCCGTGACATAGTCCACACGTGTAATAAAAAAAAAAATCGGTCAGTTCACCCAAACATATTTTTTTTTTTTTTTTTTTGACTTCCAGTCTATTGCATCCTTTGACTTTATTTCATAGCCCGCTGCAACCTGCAAATGACTGGACTGTTTCTTTAGCTTCTGATGAGACCCTTGGACCGGATTCTCCTTGGCTCCACAGTGTGGTCCAGATTGGTGAGATATGGAACTATTCAGGCGCCGTGTTAACCTTCGTTGTTTTTTCTTTTCAATCTTTGATTCCCCTTTTGGGGCCATTACCAGGCCTTTGGGTTTTGGAGACCTAGTTGCCTCTGTACAAACGTAGTCCATATTAACCACGTCATCAGGATCTGTCAACAAGTTTGTGTTTTCAGGAACTGCCACCCACTTGGCTAAAACATCTTCTGTGGTGTCCTGGGTGTGTCCACTAGTTTGATAATCTTCTGGACAACGTAAATGAAATTGAGGATCTGGATTTTTGAATTCCAGATCAGGGAGTATATTCTCAGGAGGGTGCCTATCTGTTTCTGGAATAACAGCAGCACAATCAAAGTCAATTCTTTCTCCTTCCTCTTTGTCATCAGTGAGGGCATTGAGTTTACGTTCCCTGGTCTCCTTTTGTGACCGTGTCTCTTTTAGCCTTGGAATCTCTTTCTCCAACTTCATCTTTATAGCAAATCGTAATATTGCAACAGCATTGAAGATACACGTATAGGAACGTACAGCTTGCTTGGTTAGGAGGTAGGATTGATAGCCCGACTGAACCACTTTGCCCGCATTCTCCACCATATGTGACAAACGCCCCTCTTTTGTAGTGCTGACGTCTGTCTGGGTTCTTCCCGACACAGTCTTCTAGGGTTAATTATACAACAAACAGGATCATGCAAAGTATTATGCTGCTTAACTCAGGCTTCTGCCTGCTTTATTTTCATCCAAGTAAGGTACTGCAGCTTTAACATGTGAAGGTTAGAGGTACTCAGATACTTTCATTCAGCAGTTCACATATTTCAGTGTTACCATATTTCCCACACTGTTATTTCAAGAAATAAAACCAAAATCATATAAGCAAAATCCTATCCCTTTCAGGGATCTAACTACACATCAGAATCAGTCTCTCTAACAGCTGCTGGCCAACTAAACTGGTTCCCCAGCTTAAAACAATGCTCTCTCATTTAGGGTCACAAGATACAGCACAGTCTTTTAGCAACAGCAGTAACCCTTTGTTTTGTCTTATCTGTTCGTGGAGTCCAGGCAAATCCTCTGGTACTGTGATACGTGGAGGGGCCGTCAACCCCGATACTGGATGCAGGGGAGCAGCGACACCCCCAGCCCCCAGGCTCCAAGGAGAGAGAGTGAAATGCAAAACCTCTCTGCTCTAAGTACCTGTGCAAGTGATTAGAAGAGCAGGTGAGGGAGAACTAGAGCCATTGTAATCTGTGGTCTGGATTTTCCATCCAGCTGCCTGAGTTAATGGGAAGCTGTGGAACGGATCATTAACTATTCCTGCACTTTCTGCTCTAAAACGGGGCAGAAAGCTGCCTAACATCTTTGGACTATGTCACAATATATATATATATATATATATATATATATATATATCAGAACAAAACAAAAATACAAAGGAGCGCCTACTATAAACAACCTGCCTAACTGTGAGTATGTATGCTACTGTGTTGATACAACCAATGGGGTGGCCAGGGGTGGTAATATAAAAAAGGATCCTATGTTATAAAGATGATGCATATAATAAAAAACTTTAATAAAAATGCTATATAAAAAATATGAAAAATACTAAAAATATAAAAATAAAAGATATTGAATGATATTAACAACTTAGGTGAATACCAAAAAAAGAACCTTAAAAAACATGGAGTCCCGTTCCAATAAAGTGCATCCAGGTAATGGCATACCCCTGATGAAGTCATCCTTGATGACGAAACGCGTAGGGCGTGGCTGAGACGGAGGAGGCACTTTCCCACTGAACACAATATATTGTGGATGCAGCATTGAGAGCGGCAAGCCATACAAGAAGGAGCTGGCAGATTTCCACTATCTCTGGTGGTACAACAGCAAGAACGAAGCAGACACAGTCCTTGTTTCCTGGAGGGATTTCCTGTTGCGGGACACACGCCGGGAGGACGTCATTTCCGGCGAAGGAGACTGCGCAACACGTGTGTAGGAGAAGACTCCATTGCTGATTGAGACGCTGCCAGTGGCTTATGAGGGCCAATCTCATAAATGCTCTTTATTATCTTCTGATTTGTGAGTGGGCATTTGTCTTTTTAATGTTCCATAAAATGTTTGTTTTACTTTAATGCACTAGGTGTGCGCCTGTTTTTTTTTCTCTTTTTCTCTCATATATATATATATATATATATATATATATATATATATATATATATATATATATATATATATATATATACAGTGCTCGACAAATAATGATAACCAGTCGCCCGTTGCGAGTGGATTTAGGCAGCTGGCGACCCGTGCTGCAGCTCAATGAATTCCCCTGCTCGTGCCAATTTTTTTTTTTTTTTTTAAATAAATAAATAATCCCCCTCCCTGATTGGGTTAAAAAAATAGTTTAAAAAAATGGCGGCAAATCCTGTGGTCCCGGCACGCGTGCACAGGGCAAGCAGAGTGTCCTGCCATTTGCGCTGCCTGTTCCCCCCAGCAACCCAGAATTCCCCGCATCCCTCCCCCCCCCCACTCCCCACGTGGGACGGAGGGGGAAGCCCAAACCAAGCCCCGTGCGCAACCCAG
The DNA here is from genome assembly GCF_040206685.1 of Ascaphus truei. Taxonomy (NCBI): domain Eukaryota; kingdom Metazoa; phylum Chordata; class Amphibia; order Anura; family Ascaphidae; genus Ascaphus; species Ascaphus truei. Next base: position 39,371,803 of record NC_134492.1, on the reverse strand, counting down.
CCCCCCCCCTCCGCTCCCCATGTGGGACGGAGGGGGAAGCCCAAAACAAGCGCGCGATCTAGCCCCCCCGCACCCTCCGCTCCCCCTGCTCCCCACGTGGGACGGAGGGGGAAGCCCAAAACAAGCGCGCGATCCAGCCCCCCCCCCCCGCACCCTCCGCTCCCCACGTGGGACGGAGGGGGAAGCCCAAAACAAGCGCGCGATCCAGCCCGCCCCCCCCCCCCCCCGCACCCTCCGCTCCCCACGTGGGACGGAGGGGGAAGTGCCAACCCAGCTTCCCCCGTGCGCGCCTCCTGCGCCAGTCCGCCTCCTGCCCATGATCTCCCCCTAATCACCTGCCCCCGATCCTCGCTTGCTGCCCGGGGGTGTCCGGGGAGCGTGCTGCGGCGTCGGCCGCTTCGGGGGGGGGAGGGGGAGACCTGCTGCTGCTGCTGAGGCCCACGCTGCGCTGTGTGTCCCATGTCTTGGAGAGGCACCCCAGCCATGTGGAGGGCCCACTGCCGTGCGGAGACCCCACTGCTGCCACGTGTGACCCGGTGAGTGTGTGAGTGACAGACTGAGTGTCTGTGAGTGTGTGAGTGTGCCTGTGTGCCTGTGTGTCTGTGAGTGTGCCTGTGTGTGAGTGTGTCAGTGTGCCTGTGTGTCTGTCAGTGTGCCTGAGTGTCTGTCAGTGTGCCTGTGTGTCTGTCAGTGTGCCTGTGTGTCTGTCAGTGTGCCTGTGTGTCTGTCAGTGTGCCTGTGTGTCTGTCAGTGTGCCTGTGTGTCTGTCAGTGTGCCTGTGTGTGTGTGTGTGTGTCTGTGAGTGTGCCTGTGTGTCTGTGAGTGTGCCTGTGTGTCTGTGAGTGTGCCTGTGTGTCTGTGAGTGTGCCTGTGTGTCTGTGAGTGTGCCTGTGTGTCTGTGAGTGTGCCTGTGTGTCTGTCAGTGTGCCTGTGTGTCTGTCAGTGTGCCTGTGCGTCTGTGAGTGTGCCTGTGCGTCTGTGAGTGTGCCTGTGCGTCTGTGAGTGTGCCTGTGCGTCTGTGAGTGTGCCTGTGCGTCTGTGAGTGTGCCTGTGCGTCTGTGAGTGTGCCTGTGCGTCTGTGAGTGTGCCTGTGCGTCTGTGAGTGTGCCTGTGCGTCTGTGAGTGTGCCTGTGCGTCTGTGAGTGTGCCTGTGCGTCTGTCAGTGTGCCTGTGCGTCTGTGAGTGTGCCTGTGCGTCTGTGAGTGTGCCTGTGCGTCTGTGAGTGTGCCTGTGCGTCTGTGAGTGTGCCTGTGCATCTGTGAGTGTGCCTGTGCGTCTGTCAGTGTGCCTGTGTGTCTGTCAGTGTGCCTGTGTGTCTGTCAGTGTGCCTGTGCATCTGTGAGTGTGCCTGTGAGTGTGCCTGTGTGTCTGTGAGTGTGCCTGTGTGTCTGTGAGTGTGCCTGTGTGTCTGTCAGTGTGCCTGTGTGTCTGTCAGTGTGCCTGTGAGTCTGTCAGTGTGCCTGTGTGTCTGTCAGTGTGCCTGTGTGTCTGTCAGTGTGCCTGTGTGTCTGTCAGTGTGCCTGTGTGTCTGTCAGTGTGCCTGTGTGTCTGTGTGTGTGCCTGTGTGTCTGTGTGTGTGTGTGTGAGTGAGTGTCTCTGAGTGTGTGTCTGTGAGTCTTCTGCATGAGTGTGTCTCTGCGTGAGTGTCTGCGTGAGTGTGTCTCTGCGTGTCTGAGTGAGTGAGAGTGAGTGTGTGTCTGTGAGTGTGCCTGTGTGTCTGTGAGTGTGCCTGTGTGTCTGTCAGTGTGCCTGTGTGTCTGTCAGTGTGCCTGTGTGTCTGTCAGTGTGCCTGTGTGTGTGTCAGTGTGCCTGTGTGTCTGTGTGTGTGCCTGTGTGTCTGTGTGTGTGTGTATGTGTGTGTGTGTGTGTGAGTGAGTGTCTCTGAGTGTGTGTCTGTGAGTCTTCTGCGTGAGTGTGTCTCTGCGTGAGTGTCTGCGTGAGTGTGTCTCTGCGTGTCTGAGTGAGTGAGAGTGAGTGTGTGTCTGTGAGTGTCACCCTCTCCCTGTGTCGCCCTCGCCTTCTCCCTGTCGCCCTCTCCCTGTGTCGCCCTCGCCCTCTCTCTGTCTTTGTCTCTCATTCTCTCTGTGTGTGTTCTGTGTCTCTCATTTTTGTGTGTCTCTCATTTTTGTGTGTCTCTCATTTTTCTGCGTGTGTCTCTTTTTCTGCGTGTGTCTCTCTTTTTCTGTGTGTGTCTCTCTTTTTCTGTGTGTGTCTCTCTTTTTCTGTGTGTGTCTCTCTTTTTCTGTGTGTCTCTCTTTTTCTGTGTGTCCCTCTTTTTCTGTGTGTCTCTCTCTGTCTCTCTCTATCTGTCTCTCTCTATCTGTCTCTCTCTGTCTGTCTCTCTCTGTCTGTCTCTCTCTATCTGTCTCTCTCTATCTGTCTCTCTCTATCTGTCTCTCTCTATCTGTCTCTCTCTATCTGTCTCTCTCTATCTGTCTCTCTCTATCTGTCTCTCTCTATCTGTCTCTCTCTATCTGTCTCTCTCTATCTGTCTCTCTCTATCTGTCTCTCTCTATCTGTCTCTCTGGCCGAGTCCATAGAAGGACAGGCTGCGCTGAGCCGTGCGGACGCTCCGCGCTGAGCCCCTGCATACTCAATGAGGATGCCTTGAGAGGGGGCTCACGCGAGTGTCCGCAGGCGTGCTGAGGCGCTGGAGTTTTCAGCCGACAGCCAAGCTGTTTTTCAGAGCACTGTCGGCTGAAAACATCCAATCAGCGCAGAGCAGCGTCAACGTCACGGCGCCTTGACGTCTCTTTATCTGTCTCTATCTGTCTCTCTCTGTCTCTCTCTCTGTCTCTCTCTCTGTCTCTCTCTCTGTCTCTCTCTCTGTCTCTCTGTCTGTCTCTCTCTCTCCCACTCTCTCTCTCTGTCTCTCTCTGTCTCTCCCACTCTCTCTCTGTCTCTCCCACTCTCTCTCTCTGTCTCTCCCACTCTCTCTCTCTGTCTCTCCCACTCTCTCTCTCTGTCTCTCCCACTCTCTTTCTGTCTCTCCCACTCTCTTTCTGTCTCTCCCACTCTCTCTCTGTCTCTCCCACTCTCTCTCTGTCTCTCCCACTCTCTCTCTGTCTCTCCCACTCTCTCTCTGTCTCTCCCACTCTCTCTCTGTCTCTCCCACTCTCTCTCTGTCTCTCCCACTCTCTCTCTGTCTCTCCCACTCTCTCACTCTCTCTCCCACTCACTCTCCCACTCTCTCTCTCTCCCACTCTCTCTCTCTCCCACTCTCTCTCTCTCCCACTCTCTCTCTCTCCCACTCTCTCTCTCTCCCACTCTCTCTCTCTCCCACTCTCTCTCTCCCACTCTCTCTCTCTCCCACTCTCTCTCTCTCCCTCTCTCTCCCACTCTCTCTCTCTCCCACTCTCTCTCTCTCCCACTCTCTCTCTCACACTCACTCTCTCCCACACTCTCTCTCTCTCCCCCACACACTCTCGCTCTCTCCCCCACACACTCTCACACTCTGGATCTGGATATCTTAACTGCCCTATACTACACTGAAATAACCTATACTGCTTACTTCCAGATCTGACTCAAGCTTCACACGGAAGACATCGAACCCCCCCTAACCCAGAAGACAGGTAACGAACACCTCCCCTCCAATGTATAACATTGCGGGAATGAGGGTACCTGGACTTTTAGGGTCTGCGGATCAGGTAAGATCCCAGATGGGATTGCTGCTTTAAATATTGTGAAGCGGGGGCATCCAGACACTAGTTAAGGGGTGCAGGAAACTAGTCATGCACATCTGGCTTTTTTTTTCTAGATTCGACATTTATACACACACACACACACACACACACACACACCAAGGACTAATTGTAGTATAATATAATACAATAAATAAACTAATATCAAAAACGAATGTTCTTACTAGGAATTTATTCAATTTATTTAATTTATGGCTTTTTTTAAAATGCGTGGCTGGGGGCGGGACTAGAGGCGGGGTTGGGGGCGGGACTAGGTGGCGAGTAGATTTTTTGGTTCGGCGAGTAGATTTTTGGGTGATTTGTCAAGCACTGTATATATATATATATATATATATATATATATATATATAATTTCTTTAAGAACAAATATGATGTATTTTATTAATATATATTCAATTTATTTTGTCCCCCCCCCCCTTTTTTATATCCAACCATGTCTAAGATTATCTTCCCTTGTCTCTCTTTCTTGCTATTTAATGCAGTTATTATCGACCACCCCTTGGTTTGCGCTTCCAGTTCTTTTTCTTTCTATTATTCGACAAGGTTTGAATCATGACGTTTACATTTAAATATATATGGTATATGTAATTGGTTGGTATAGATAATGTTGATACCCTATAAACTACCTTGAGTAATTATTATTACTATTTTCTGCTTACCTTGTTAAGTTTTAGGACTGTGAATGGATTGATGTATTATTATTACTTGATTCTATGGTTTATATTTAGATTATGTAGTTTGACTAATGATGTATAATTATATATTACCATCAGTTAGTTCTTAGTGGATGTAGTTATTGTTTATTGAATATATTTCAGTACAGTATATGATCTTTTTAGTGTTAAAACGTATGCAATTGATCTCACTATACATGTGTATAATATAATCAATTAGACCTACTGAATCCAATTTTAGGTAGCCTATTTTTGCTATCTAACATTTTCATATATGTGTTTTGTGATGTGTATCAATGACACCAATGTTGTTTTTGTTTTGTTGTTTTCTGTTTTTATGTTCATTGAAATTAGTTGTGTATGAGAATAATAATCTGCTAACTAGTTGGAAGGCTATTTGTACCATCCCCCAGATAAGAAATACCAGGTATTCATTGGTTAGCTGGCTGTACTTAGTGAGCACCAATGACTGATGTGGCAACACCCTGCCGAAGTGTCCCACGTGACACGAAACGCGTAAGAGAGCCAGTGCATGCTGGGCATTGCGTGACGACGTCATACGCCCAACAGCGCCACACCAGTGCAGGAGACAACACGCGGAGATGCTGGTCTAGAAACCTTTCCCCTCAGCACAAGACATCTGCAATCCGGAGAGGGGAATCAACCTGAACTACGGACGTTTCTGTTGTGACGCTTCACTGTCCGGTGTACTTTGATCTATGTGATCTTTTTTATTGTAAGTCCTTGCACTTGAATTTTATATCTTTAGAAATTGAAATATTTGCTCTATACTGATTATCTCCCTTCTTTGCGCCCCCACCCCCCTTTTGTGTATATGTATGTGAGTGTCCTCTAGCCCCGCTGATCACGGGAGACGGGGAGCAGCATTGAGGAGATTTTCTAAAAGGATATTCGTGGCAGTCAGCGCGCACTTAACATTGATATTCTTAATTAGGCATCATTAGACTTAATATTATTAGTTGTAGTGGAGGTCAGTGACCAATTTGCAATAACAAGGACTGAGATCATCAAAAATTCAGCAACAACTATTACTACAGCTGAACCCCGTTATAATGCAGTGCTCGGGGTCCACATAATGAGTCTCTCTATTTCTCCCAATGTATTTTGCTGGGGGGAGGGGGAGCGGATTTGGGTTTAGCAATCCACGGGAAATAGATTTTGACGGGTTTGCCCATCTCTAATGTAGGCAAGTCTTCAAGGGAAGTGAAAACAAGATTTATTGAACTTAAATCTAAAAATAGGGTACTGACCCAGCATTTCTAATACAGCATGGTAAAGAGAGGACATAATATTGAGCACTTCTCCTTATGGGGCTTGAACATAGTGGACTTGACAGGGGTAGGATAGAGAGGCAGCATTCATTTATTAACTAAACACAGTAAAACCGCATGGATTAAATGATCAGTTAAACTTAAGTGGACAAAACAGCTCTATTACGATAAAGGCAACAAGGTGTAAAGTCTAGATCAAATGTCCTAGCTCTACAGTTAAAGAATTAGACATAAACAATCGTAGCAAGCTCAAAACCCAGACCCGCAGTATTATATATGTATTTATTCATTTGTGTCAATTGGAGCACTACTGTGAAAGTGACCTCACATATACAGCAAGAAACAACGAGGCCCCAATGCACATCCAATATCAGAGATGTAGTTAATTTCTATCTTTTTTCTGTGTTTTGTCCTCTCATAAGAATTGGTAATTTAGTTCAATCCTTTGGCCATAACATTTCAAGCTTGCAACCATATCAACGTGAACCCCTATCAGCTGGTCCTATACTACTAATTGTAGACTGTGTCTTTTGTAATCATTCCACTACATAGAGAAAAGAGGAAATAAAACGAAACTGTAGCCAAGAGGATGGGATGTGTTACATCAGCGGTGCGCAAACTGTGGGGCGCGACCCCCAGGGGGGGCGCGAGACTGCCGACGGGGGGCGCGGGGTTTACAGAGGCCCCGCGCGCTTCCCGAAGGCACTTAAATTAAGTGCCGGGGGAGCTGCAGGGCCTCTGTAAACCTAACTTACCGTGGCTCCGGCGGCTTCCTCCCTGCGTCGCCATGGCAACGCGGCGTCAAAATGACGCTGTGAGGTCATGTGACGTCCCGTTGCTATGGCAACGTGACGTCATTACGCCGGAGCGCGGGTAAGTTGGGGTTGGGGGGGGCGCGGGAGTGAGGGGACAGCCGGCAGGGGGGCGCAGGGAAAAAAGTTTGCGCCCCCCTGTGTTACATGTATGTGGTGCCTAAGAGGTTAAAATGTAGGAGCACTGTATGTGCTATGTGTGAACTGGTTAAAAACAGAAGTGCAGGGAAATACAAATAAAGTACAAAGAAAAAGTATATTGTATGTCAAATGACGCCACGTGGTCATGTGACGTGACGTCACGTGTCAAATAACGTCGTGGGTGACGTGACATGACCCAGCTGCGTCATTTGACGCGGCGCGAGGTAAGGGGGGGGGCGCACCACCGGAGCAAAACAGGCAGAGGGGGCGCAGCAAAAAAAGTTTGCGTGCCCCTGTTCTATACCATATAATGGTTAGTCATGCAGGTAGGGTTTTTGTATAACACATGCCTTCCTGGGCACTATGGCATCGAAGGGGTTAATACACACAGTACCTGTAGGTCTTGACTGTAATTATAGGACTAGTCCAGGGTATTCACTTTGGCTTTCTGTATTCCTAAAGCAATATACTGTAGTAAGCCAAAGTGGGTCACTTCAGAACCCTGGGAAAAGCCCAAACATTTTCTGCAACCCAGTGTTAGGTGCTGGAAGCACCCAACACCAGCTATAGCTATATCCTAAAAAAACTGTGTTACGTCCTGGGTTCATTTTAACAGCCTACTGTGGATATGCATTGAGGTCCTCTTGCAAACCTCACGCACATCTGTATAATTATAGGTCGAACCCTAATAGTTCCAAGTACTATAGCTATTGAAATCCTCTAAGGATAATCGCCCTCTCCATTTTTCTGTTCTGCATCCTTACCCTTCTCATAAAACTTCAAGAAATTTTTAATTCAGAAAGCATTGCAGCATTTTTTGTTCATCAGGGCACCCTTAAGATTAGTCTGAGGCACCCATGGGTGACATGGTTGAGAAGCACTGAGATAGATAATGCTTTAGGTTTGTTGTAGATCTCTCTGCAAAAAAAACCTCTTGAAGCTAAACAATGTGTAGCTGTAGGGTATACAATATTTGTTTTGCTTTCATTACAATCCACTGCAATCTCGTTCTGCAGAACGCAGTTTCTGTTTTGTGATGTGAACCTTGGGGCTTTCACTGTGGAGGAACTAGACTAAGCAGATACAGTATTCAGAAAACAAATATTACAGGCAGCTTAGGAAACGAAAAACATCTCAGACTCCGTGCACTAGCTTCCAACTCTGTTGAATTGGGTGTCCCAGTTTTTAGGTATCAGGGGAAACCTGCTCCCTATTTCCACTGGCATGATTCTGCCACATTCCTGTGTATACTCTTGACATGAAGTAACAGTTCCTCTTTGGTGACCTCATGAAACGGAAAATAATGTGTTGAATAAACATACACTTTCAGCCACTCAAAGATCGAAGTTCAAGTTTTGCAGATATAGTACGAGGTTCAGCTGTGTATTTTGTCTCGTGTATAGATTAAACATGTAAGGCACTGGGAAAGCTGGCCTTTTGAATGGTCCTTATTTCTGCTGCTCACTGCTTAACTCTCTGGCTTTCCCTGGTCTCCCATCTGCAAAGGAAAGGACAGCAGCATATTTAGAAATAAATGCTTTTGACAGCAGTAATACTTAGAGCTTGCTTCAGCCCATTCGTAAAGTCATTTTTTAATTTAAAATAAGATGCCGCAAATAAAAATAAATGCAGAAGCAGCAGAAAAAAAAGCTCATGTCAGTCCCCCCTAAGTGCAATTCTCTGCAGCAGTTAGTACGGGGAGAATAAAGGGATATAGTTACATCATTGCAAGACAATCAATATAAATTCTGTATTTAACTATATATATATATATATATATATATATATATATATATATATATATATATATATATATATATACTGTAAATATTAGTGTATGTTCGTTTGCATGTCTTAGACAGGTCTGCAACCCTGTCTCTCCCCATTATCGCCCAGCACACAGCGTTTCCACTGCAGCAAGGGATTCTGGGAAATGACATGCAAATGAGCACACAGTGCCACTTTTTGTCTCAAGCTCGTATTACACAAGCAAATCCTCAAGCTAATGCATACTGTTTTAAACACAGCTATATATATATATTCCTTTCCCCATGTCTAAGGGAAACGACCCGTGCTGCCGTTACCTGCGTGGCTTACAGGAGGCCTAGGCCTCCGTCGCTGGGAGCCTGGGGTGGTTTCGTTCCTCTGGTTACAGCGCCTCCACCTGAGAGGGATCCTAGCGCGCAGGATAGCCCCTCACAGGAACCAATTTATTTCCTAACACACAATATAACACAGTACAGGCATACCCCGGTTTAAGGACACTCACTTTAAGTACACTCGCGAGTAAGGACATATCGCCCAATAGGCAAACGGCAGAGCACGTCCTGAACAGCAATACCGGCTCCCTACGTGTACCGAAGCTGTGCGCAAGCGGGGAGACTGTAGAGCCTGTTACACATGCGTTATTTACATCAGTTATGCATGTATAGTACAGTACATGCATCAATAAGTGTAGAAAGGGTAGTGCTTCACTTTAAGTACATTTTCGCTTTACATACATGCTCTGGACCCATTGCGTACGTTACTGCGGGGTATGCCTGTATAACAGTTCAACACAATACCAGGCAAGGCCCCACAAGCCTAGACCCACACCATATGCCACCCCGGTGGAAACCCCAAACTACTGGAGGTACTGGACACCTAACCCCCTTGTGTCCACAAGGTCAGGCCCACCCAAATAGTGTATGTGGAGTAGCGCTACCCACAATGTATGGCCTTCGGTGCACTTTGATACCTTCCTGGTCTTAGGCCAGACCAGGCCGACTTGGCAGATGGATCTGCCAAACCGCAACGTTGTCCCACACCGCGGTCTGCTGGATCCTCTGTCGCGCTTGTCCACAGGCATGTCCCTTTAAATGTCTATAGTATACTGTGGTCTGGTCCCAGACGTCTGTCACGGATGTTCTAATGCCAACACTAATGTACTAAAGGGAACGTCCCTACCTGGGGGCCTTCCCTACAGCACACAAGCTATTAGTAGTCGGGTCTAGCTGGTTCCTGAGGGAATATCTGGCCTAGTCCAGTGGAGCACTTCTCCCTGGACCATACCATACCATAGTCTCGTGCAGAGCCTGCCTAATGGCCGCCACACTCCTGCTTCACTGTGCATGCGCGGGGTACTCTCTACGCATGCGTGAGGATTCAAGATGGCCACCGCCTGTGCCGCGGAGCTCCCTTAGCCCGCAACCGTTCCCCCTTGTGGCTTCCTGCACCTATGCCGGGTCCGCCCACATATCCGGCGGCACCCGGCCAACTCTGCAGCTGTCCCCTACCCCACGAACCAGAAGGTAAAGGGGACCTGGCTACACATATATATATATATGACATGGTCCCCTATAAGCTTATGCTTGCTGCATTGCACAGCTTTTGCACACAGCTTGGGTTAAGATGCAGAGCCAGTAAACCTACCCACATACATACATACACATTATATATATATATATATACATACACACACACACACACACACACACACACACACACAGTATATTACTATAAAAATACGCTACAAATATTAATTGATAGGGGCCACATGTAGCTATCTGGTGGTTAAGTACAGTATTGTATAAAGGTACTGAAAAATTTACCTAGATTCACAGCGCCAAAACAATATATTTTACTTGGTGCTAAAGGTATAAAACTTGTTAGAAAAAATGTCTCCTATTTGATTTTTTTTAAAGACATAGAGGGAGCAATTTAAGTGAATTAATCAAAGAGAGGATCCAAACAAATGTCCAAACAAAATACAGAAGAGTGGTAATATCAAAGCTCCCAACCACATCAGAAGTGGAGAAGCACAATGTTCCAAATAAGATGCTGCCCACTCAGAGTAGAAATATACTGTACATATCTACCTTCAACTCATAAATACAGCCTGCATCTGACAACGGGGCATCCCCTGGAACATTACACATCTGCCTCAAGGGAAATAGCTTCTTCCTATCCCATCTCTATATATTGCTTTTTCTGTATTTATGAGTTGAAGCTCATTTATATATTTTGTCTGCTTTGAGTGAGCAGGGGTTTACTCTGAGCGCTGGGCTTTTCCTTTCATTTTTGATGCAGGCCTTTCATTAGCAGAGAGTCAAATTCGGTGAACATTTGTTGACACACAGAAACTAAACTGTGTACCTCACTGTATGTGCGACTACACAAAAATTCCTAGCTGACACACATGGGTCAAAACAGGTGGGAACAAACTACATTATTTATCATAGGAAACATCCCAACTGAACTCAATAATGTTTTTTTCCCCCAATGATACTGTACTGTACATCTGGGGAAGTCCTTTGCTTCAGTTTTGCAATGGGGAGAATTGGATACAGTAGATAATCCTCATAACACTGTACTGTAGGTTTTTTTCCACAGGCGGTTATTTGTATTCTGTGAAAGGAAGGTGCTATGTAGGTAGCATGAATGTTGGAACAGGTTAGGCCACATTTTACACACAATAAAACTAACAATACACGTCATAAACATCCAGCACATCATTAACTGCATGAAAATGTATGTTTGCCCTTGGGGAGCGACAAGAAAAGTTATTATTTTATTTTACACTAAACAGAAAGCTTCATGGTTAATCAGGTCTTGATTGGTACCAACATTTCACTGTGATTTCTCTGTGCACATTTTCATGGGGATTACGTGAGAAATATCCCTTTTTTCTGAACATAGTGTAAATAGTTGACAATGAGCCTCTTTCCTGGAGAAATTACAGTCTAATTTTGGTACCAATCAAGCATGATTACAATACACAAAATCGGTCGGATCTCTCTATATATGTGTTATGCCGGTGCTGCCCGCAGATCAGACCCGTCCCCTAAGCTGAAGGGGGAAGTGGTAATACACGCACCCGCAGCAAAGGGAGCGTTTCCGGAGTGTGGTATGAAGCGTTGCCAGGCCAGGTGTAGTAAGGTAGACAATACTTGCCGGTACCGGTTGTAGAGATAGAGTGAATGATGCCTTGCCGAAGTCAGGGAGTGGAGAGTGGAGATAGGTCGTAGTCCAAGCCGTGTTCAAGGGGTTACCAGAGTGAGCGTTGTCCAAGGAGTGCCGAGATCGAGAGCCAGAGGGGGTAGTCGTACAAGCCGCGTCAGAACCTGTGAAAACACTGAGAGAATCCAGAAGTACTTCCATACAGAGACTATGTCGAGCAAAAACTGAGAGCAGAGAGGAGCTAGATAAAGCAGGAAGGTCCAATTAGGAATGGAGGCGGGACAGGAAGAGCTACAAGGAGACACTGCAGATTGGTGCAGGCATAACAGGCCAGGTGAGTCTTGTTGGTATCAGAGGGAGAAACGGGAAAAACGGAGCACCATGTCCAGCTAAAACCAAAACCAGGTTACATCCTCATAGACATTATTCATACAGGGGTTGCCTTAATCCAAGCAATATTCTACTTTGCCATTACAGTTGTTTCTTAGAGCACTATACAACACGTTTTTTCATTGAGTCTTGTTGGTAACCTGAGTATGCTCGTGCAGTGTGCGGGGGCGGAGCCTGAGGTCCGGGGGACGGGAAGAAGAGTGTGCAGACTGAGCGTGCTCCGTAACTCGTGTACACGCGTGAACCGAGCCAGTGGATGGTGCAGGTGTGCGTGCAGGAGGGCGTGGGCGTGCGCGGCGCTGTACAGAGGAATCGCCGAGGGGAGTGATCCCGCGATGGCGGCAGGGGCGGGGAGCCGTGGAGGCCGGTAAGGCAGGATTGTTTTGTGTGTCCAGGGGCTCCCTGCGGGGAGGGAGTGCTCTGTGTGAGGAGCGTGGAGAACGCCGATTCCGGACAGTACCCCCCTCTTCAGGAACGGCCTCAGGACGGTCCAAGAACGTTTTCTCTGGAAACTTTTTCCTGAAGTACTTAAGAAGAGCCGGGGCATGAATGTCCTTTGAAGGAACCCACGATCTCTCTTCAGGGCCAAAGCCCTTCCACTGCACCAAGAACTGGAGCTGACCCCTGGATAGGCGAGAATCCAAAAGAGAGTGAACCTCGTATTCCTCGTTATTTTGTACAGTAATGGGATCCGGTTTACGAGTCTGATCCGGAAAGAAGTGACTGGAGATAAATGGTTTTAAGAGGGACACATGAAAGACATTGGGAATCTTCATACTGGGTGGTAGTTGGAGCCGGAATGCCACGGGATTGATTTGTTCACAAATAGGGAAGGGACCCAGGAACTTGGGTGCCAGTTTAGGAGATGGTACCTTGAGGTGGATATTCTTAGAGGAGAGCCATACCAAATCCCCTGGTTTGTAACTGGGCGCCGAACGACGACTACGATCGGCCTGTAGTTTCGACCTGCGGGAGGAGTTGAGAAGGGTAGACTGAATCCTGGACCATGCGGTTTGGAGGGAAGAAATGCGTTCATCTACGGCTGGTACTCCAGAAGGAATGTTGGGGATGGGAAGACAGGGAGGGTGGAACCCATAATTTATAAAGAAGGGCGACTCCCGGGTGGACTCGTTTTTCGCAGAATTGACGGCATACTCTGCCCAAGAGAGGAGTTGAGCCCAATCATCCTGGAAATCGGATATGAAACATCTCAGGTACTTCTCCAGGGATTGATTGATTCTCTCCGTTTGTCCATTGGACTGAGGATGATAGGCGGAAGAGAAAGAAGAAGAGATGCCCAATCTCTTCGTGAAAGCTCTCCAAAATTTGGATACGAACTGAGAACCTCTGTCAGAAACAATGGACGAAGGGATCCCATGAATCCGGAAAATCTGCTCCGTAAAGATATCAGCAAGGGCGGGGGAGGTGGGTAATCCTTTAAGTGTAATGAAATGGGACATCTTTGAGAACCTGTCCACGACCACCAAGAAAGTGTTCATTCCTCTGGACTTGGGCAACTCCACGATGAAGTCCATCGAAATGTGGGACCAGGGGCTTCGGGAACTGGAAGGGGTAACAGAAAACCCTGAGGCTTTTGACGGAGAGTCTTGCTTTGAGCGCACGTGGGACAGGCGCGGGTAAACTCCAGAATATCTTGAGACATCCTTGGCCACCAGAAATTCCGACGAATGAGATCACTAGTCTTCTTAAAACCTGGATGACCTGCAGATTTAGAGGAGTGACCCCAAGGCAGGACCTCTGGAACAAATTTGGAAGGTACAAAGAGTTTGTTGTCGGGAACGACCAAGTCCTTGGGAATGCGTCTCTGGGAGTGCAAAATCTTGTCAAAATTCTTAAAAGAAGACGTGGCGAGAATCCTCTCATGCGGAAGGATAGTCTCCAAAGATTCCTCTGGCCTCTCTTCAGAAGAATGTATTCGGGAGAGTGCGTCTGCCTTAACGTTCTTGGTCCCGGGATATAGGAAAGGTGAAAATCGAATCGGGGAAAAAAAAGGGCCCAACGAGCCTGTCGTGGACCAAGGCGTCGAGCGTTCTCTATGTAAAGAAGGTTCTTGTGGTCCATGAGAATAGTAAACGGCTCTTTCGACCCCTCCAGCAGGTGTCTCCACTCTTGAAGAGTGCCATTGTCACTTGAAAAAGACCACTTAGGTCGAAACGTCGTGTTGGCTCAATAAATGAGTTTATTTTGTTCAAATCCGCAGTGCCCTTTGTTCCTTCATTTATCCACTCTTGAAGAGCCATTTTCACGGCCAGAAGTTCCCTTTTACCCACGTCATAGTTCCTCTCGGCAGACGAGAATTTCTTGGAAAAATATGCACAGGGATGTAACTTATCTTGGGGCGTGGGTCTCTGAGAAAGAACGGCACCAGCGCCGCAATCAGAAGCGTCGACCTCCAGGACGAAGGGAAGTTCAATGTCGGGATGACGGAGAATAAGTGCGGATATAAAGGCTTCCTTGAGTGTCTCGAAGGCGGAGATGGCCTCGGATGACCAAGCAGAAGGATCAGCTCCTTTTTTGGTGAGCGCAGTAAGGGGTGCCACGATGGTGGAAAAACTCCGTATAAACTTACGATAATAATTAGCGAACCCTAAAAAACGTTGTATGGCCTTGAGAGAGTTGGGTCTTGGCCATTCAGTGACTGCTTGAAGTTTACCGGAGTCCATCATAAACCCCTCATCGGAAATGATGTACCCCAGGAACGGAGTAGAGGTCTGATGAAAGGTGCACTTCTCCAGTTTGGCGTACAAATGGTGTTCCCGGAGACGGGAAAGGACGTAGGAGGTGTGGCGTATGTGGTCCTGGAGATCTTTGGAAAAAATCAGGATATCATCCAAGTATACAATAACAAAAATATTGAGTACCTTACGAAAGACGTCGTTGATGAAATCCTGGAAGACAGCGGGAGCATTACATAAGCCGAAAGGCATTACCAGATATTCGTAGTGTCCACTACGCGTGTTGAAGGCCGTCTTCCATTCATCCCCCTTCCTGATGCGCACCAGGTTATAGGCACCACGCAGATCCAACTTGGAAAAAATCTTGGCCCCCTGTAATTTATCGAACAGTTCGGTAATAAGGGGAAGGGGGTAACGATTTTTAATAGTTATCTGGTTTAAACCCCTGTAGTCGATGCAAGGCCTCAACGACGAAGAAAAACCCAGCCCCTGCTGGGGAATTGGAGTGACGAATAAAGCCTTTCTTGAGATTCTCCTGGATATATTCATCCATAGCGTGAGATTCTGGTAACGACAAGGGGTAGGTCTTGGACTTGGGTAGGGAGTAACCAGGAACTAGATCGATTGGACAATCGTAAGTCCTGTGTGGCGGCAAGAGGTCTGACTGTACCTTATTGAAAACGTCCCGGAATTGATGGTAAACAGAAGGTAGAATAACTTCGGGAACAGAGGTATTGACCAGCAGTTGATGAGTCTCGCCTGACCTCGGCCTCCAGGAAATGGGAGCGGAGGAAGTCCAGTCAATGAGAGGATTGTTAAGCTGTAGCCAAGGAAGACCAAGGGTGATGGGTATCCCAGGAGCGTGAATGGCATCGAGAACTAAGGTCTCCTTGTGCAGATGTGAAGACAGAAGCAAGGGAGCCGTCTCTAAGGAGATGTGGGCCGGGGTAAGAGGACGTCCATCGATACCGACAAGTGCGATGGGAACCTTCTTTCTCACTAGTGGTATGCGGTTTACCCTGGCGAATTCAAGATCCACGAAGTTTCCTCCAGCTCCTGAGTCAATGAAAGCGGCGGTAGAAGTCTTGAACTTATCGCCTGAAAGGAAGACTGGAAATGTAAGTTTCTTAGGGAGTTCATTTTTATGAAGGGGACGTGGAGACATTACACCCAGAGAGAGCCCCTCTGTACTCACTGGGTGTTCCCGTTTCTCGGACACAGTGGACACTCCCGAACCAGATGTTCCATGGATCCGCAGTAGAAACACAATCCCCCGGCGTGGCGGAACTGCCGTATCGGTGTGCGGATGCGTTGTACCCCCAATTGCATTGGCTCTGGCAACTCCAGGGCAGGACGAAGAGGTGTGGTAGCACTTGCGGGAGCAGGAGTGCTGCTGAGAGTACTGGAGAACGGAACTTGGAAGTTATGGAAGCGAGTGTGCTGACGCTCTGAGCGGCGTACCTGGATGCGTTGATCCACTCGGGCGGCCAAATCAATCAGGACCACCAGTTGATCCGGCCTGGATTGGCGAGAGAGTTCGTCCTTGATGGGATCTGCCAGGCCTTGCCAGAATACGGAGACGAGAGCCTCTTGTCCCCAGTTAGTCTCGGCTGCTAGAGTCTGGAATTCCACAGCATACTGTGTCACCATCCGCCGTCCCTGAGTGATCTGGAGGAGAGAAACAGATGCCATCTCCCGACGAGCGGGGGAATCGAATTCTCGTTGGAACTCGGCTTTAAATGCAGGGTAATCTTGGGTAAGGTCAGAACGTCGCTCCCAAACCGGGGAAGCCCAAGCCAGGGCGCTGCCAGTGTGGAGGTTATAAATGTAGGCTACCTTCTTGCGATCAGTATTGTAGAGATGGGGAGCCATTTCAAACTGCACCTCACACTGGTTTAGAAAACCCCTACATTCTTGCGGTTCACCTGCATAAGGCTTGGGGGGAGGAATCCTTACATCCGAGCTGCTAACTGCGCTTGCGGAGTGGGGGCTTACATCTGGCGAGGTCACGGTCGGTACTCGGTCTGAGAGTACTGCGATCTGGCGAGTAAGGGCCACAATTTGATCCACCATGGCCTGGTTTTGTTGAAGCAGATTGGAGAGAAACTGCTGAAGTTCGGTCTGGTCTGCGTCTTGTGGGCTCGACATAATGTTACGCCGGTGCTGCCCGCAGACCAGACCCGTCCCCTAAGCTGAAGGGGGAAGTGGTAATACACGCACCCGCAGCAAAGGGAGCGTGTCCGGAGTGTGGTATAAAGTGTTGCCAGGCCAGGTGTAGTAAGGTAGACAATACTTGCCGGTACCGGTTGTAGAGATCGAGTGATGAATGCCGTGCCGAGGTCAGGGAGTGGAGAGTGGAGATAGGTCGTAGTCCAAGCCGTGTTCAAGGGGTTACCAGAGTGAGCGTTGTCCAAGGAGTGCCGAGATCGAGAGCCAGAGGGGGTAGTCGTACAAGCCACGTGAGAACCTGTGAAAACACTGAGAGAATCCAGAAGTACTTCCATACAGAGACTATGTCGAGCAAAGACTGAGAGCAGAGAGGAGCTAGATAAAGCAGGAAGGTCCAATTAGGAACGGAGGCGGGACAGGAAGAGCTACAGGGAGACACTGCAGATTGGTGCAGGCATAACAGGCCAGGTGAGTCTTGTTGGTAACCTGAGTATGCTCGTGCAGTGTGCGGGGGCGGAGCCTGAGGTCCGGGGGATGGGAAGAAGAGTGTGCAGACTGAGCGTGCTCCGTAACTCGTGTATGCACGTGAACCGAGCCAGTGGATGGTGCAGGTGTGCGTGCAGGAGGGCGTGGGCGTGCGCGGCGCTGTACAAAGGAATCGCCGAGGATAGTGATCCCGCGATGGCGGCAGGGGCGGGGAGCCGTGGAGGCCGGTAAGGCAGGATTGTTTTGTGTGTCCAAGGGCTCCCTGCGGGGAGGGAGTGCTCTGTGTGAGGAGCGTGGAGAACGCCGATTCCTGACAATATAGTACCCCTGATGAGTGCTCCCTCATTAGACCCAAGTACATTTTTCCCCTATCAGTCAAAGGGCAATTTTATTGACACATTTTATACTCTTGTTTTTAATGATTTTCAGTCATTTTGTAAAAGTAAGCATTATCTAAGACCCTACTTTGACAAAAGGGGAAAGATTATTGCTTGATGAATTAAAAAATTTGGAGCAAATAGTCATTTGACAAGCTGATAAAGGGGGGTCTATGGTTATTCAAGATAGCTGCACATGTCAGAGAAGCCATTAGATCTGTGTTTCCCAACTCCAGTCCTCAAGGAACACCAACAGGTCAGGTCTTAAGGATAGCCCTGCTGCAGCACAGGTGGCTCAGTCAAAATGACTGAGCCGCTGATTGAGCCACCTGTGCTGGAACAGGGATATCCTTAAGACCTGACGCGGTTCCCTGAGGACTGGAGTTGGGAAACACGGCTTTAGATTATTGGGTGATTAGGTATCATATATTAAACTTAATGGAGACCCAACTAAGGACCATCAAAATACATTTAATCATGTTTTAAAGAGGCTAATAAGCAAGGTATTATCATCCCTGAGGTAGAGTATAGAGTCCTCTTTATAGAACATCTTAGGGTATCTATATTTTATCATCTACCCTAGGTACAGTACATATATGTCTAGTAAACCCTCCTGGTAGGTGTATTTTTTCTGTGGTGGGGTCGATGGCATCCCATTTGTCCCAGTATGTGGACTTCTATTTACAAAAGTATGTTGTCACCTTCAGGTCCCATAACAAGGACACCTTGCACATGATCGGCTCCATCTCAGCAATAAAATGGTTCATATTGGTGGGCTACCAGCGATGTTCAATCATTGTACACATGCATAGAACATACAGTACGAAAGGATTGTTTTTAATAACGAAAGGAATGGTTTTAATAACCATTAAATATTATCTACATAGTTACATAGTAGATGAGGTGGAAAAAAAGACGTATGTCCATCAAGTTCAACCTATGCTAACTTTAGACAACAGATACTTTATCCTATATCTATACTTACTTATTGGTCCAGAGGAAGGCAAACAAAAAAACCCAGTGTCATATCATCCAATGATATCTCATAAGGGGAAAAATAAATTCCTTCCTGACTCCAAGAATTGGCAATCAGATTAACCCCTGGATCAACATCCTTCCCATGTATACTTATTTGGTATATCCCTGTATACCTTTCCTCATCTAAAAAGATGTCCAACCGTTTTTTGAACAAATCTATTGTATCTGCCATCACAGTCTCCATGGGTAATGAATTCCACATTTTAACTGCCCTTACTGTAAAGAACCCTTTCCTTTGTTGCTGGTGAAATCTCCTTTAATCCAACCTTAAGGGATGGCCCCGAGTCCTTTGTACTGCCCGTGGGATGAATAGTTCTTTTGAAAGCTCCTTGTATTGTCCCGAATATATTTGTATATAGTTATCATATCCCCTCTTAGATGCCTCTTTTCTAATGTAAATAAATCTAATTTAGCTAGCCTCTCATAAGTTAGATTGTCCATCCCCTTTATTAATTTGGTGGTTCTTCTCTGGACTCTAGTTCCATAATGTCTTTTTCTTAGGATTGGTGCCCAAAATTATACTCCATATTCAAGGTGTGGTCTTACTAATGCTTTGTAAAGGGGCATAACTATGTTTACTTCCCTTCCATCCATTGCCCGTTTAATGTAAGATAAGATCTTGTTTGCCTTTGCAGCTACTGCATGACTTTGGGCACTATTGCTAAGCCTGCTGTCTACAAGCACTCCTAAATCCTTCTCCATCAAGGATAACCCCAATTTATCCCCATTTAATTTGTGTCGCCTGTTTATTCTTGCATCCCAAATGCATAACCTTGCCTGTATCTGTATTAAACCTCATCTGCCATTTACCTGCCCACGTTTCCAGTCTCTCCAAGTCCTTCTGAAGAGAAATTACATCCTGCTCTGATTCTACTACCTTACACAATTTAGTATCATCAGCAAAGATGGAGATTTTGCTCTCGATGCCAACCTCAAGGTCATTAATAAACAAGTTAAAAAGCAGGGGTCCTAGAACAGATCCCTGAGGTACTCCACTCACGACTTTAGCCCAACCTGAAAAAGTTCAGTTTATAACAACCCTCTGTTATCTATCCGTCAACCAGTTTTCTTTATTTTGTACACCAACCTCTTGATGTGGTCTACTTAGATTTTGCAAAGGCTTTTGATACGGTTTCACACACAAGAGGTTGGTGTACAAAATAAAGAAAATTGGAATTCGTAATAATATATGCACCTGGATTGAGAACTGGTTGAAGGATAGACAACAGAGGGTTGTCATAAACTGAACTTTTTCAGGTTGGGCTAAATCTAGATCCTGACATGTCTATGTCTAGTTTACAGAAATAATTTTTGTTGTCAAGTATATTCCTGCGGTCCTTCGAGAGTCAATGCTCGATGTTGACTTTGACATTATTATCAGTCTACTTATCCTAGCAAGTTTACATTGTTTATACATGGAGAAGCACATCTTTCTATGTATTGATTTGGAATGGCATATAATTGATTTGGAAGTGTGAATGAGAATATCACACTTTCACCAAGAGTATATCAGCTGACATTTGCCTTTACACTCACTGACAACTTATTGGTGTACATTTGCCTACAATAGTGTGAGAGTAGTCTGGTTTAAGTATGAATGAGTAATTATGTACTTACCAGCAGCACACCGCTGTATATTTATCCTGAGGCTATAAATTGATGTGGTCTCCTGAACCACGCCACGAGGAGTAAAAACACTATTAGGGTGTACCTCACTATATAGTAGACTTTAATATTGTTAATAGTCTACACACTTCAGTAGGTTCAAACGGTTTATACATGGATAAGCACATCCTTCTATGTATCGACTTAGAATGGCATACAATTAACTTGGAAATGTGAATGAGAATACCCGACTTTACTAGGATAACACCAGCTGATACTAACATCTACACTTACTGATGACGTATCAGTGTATATTTGCCTACCATTACAACATATTTGGTTGTTCATCAACCGATACGCATGATGTTAGTTCCAACAATATGCTTAGCGGATTTACATTTCTCTTGACTTTAAGTATTCTACTTTTTCGAGAGTAACTACTATTATCTATTAGTCTCGTGTCACAGTCTGAGCATCATTTGGTGCACTCAGTACATTGGGCTGATAATATTTATTATTCAAGCTTGATGTTTTAGAAAATATATGCATCGCAATAACTACCCAAGTGTGGGCATATACAGACTCAACAAGCTCCACTAGAGGACAGTGACCCCACATTACACTAGGGGGTTTCTAACAGGGACTTACTAGTTTCCTCTCCGCTATAGCATACTTACTTTAGAAGTTTTAATAGATAGCGGCTTTCGGGACAGGTCAGGGATCTATATACCTGATTCCCCTAATTATATAATTTTTAATTATCCATTAAAAGGGTTTTACTTGCACATTATCATTACACATCTTCACACAGTGAGTGCATTCAGTAGGGCACTTTTCCATACATTTATCGCCTTGATATATTGCACTGCATTTATGGGTGATAGTGGTCGAAACATATTAGCAATAGCAACACCTAATTGTGGTTAGCTTGGTTGCATCGCAATCTTAGGGCTCAATTATACCAAGTGCTGCCAGGCGGCAGCGCTATTCTGTGACGTCACCCAGCGCTGCCGTCGAGGAGCTTCGTGATTATACCAGGGAGCCGGTGGAGAGGAGGCTTGGAGGCGTGGCCATGAGCGGTTCGCCCTCATTGGCTGGAACTGCTCACGTGACGCGGCCGTCGCCAGCCAAAAACAAAACTGCAGATTGCACCAGAAGACAGCCGACCTGCAGCAACAGGTATGTGCACTGCTATTGTTTTTTTCAAGTTGTTTTTAAGACACACGGCGCGGCACACGTTTTCCTGTATAATAACGGTGAAGGATAGGTGTTGGTCTACACTGCAGCAAATTAGAATAGAGATATGAATGATAGAATTACAATGAGCGTTAGATGTATTCAATGCCGGATTTACACATAAGTCAACTAAGCTACAGCTTAGAGCCTCACACTATGAGGGGCCTCAAAAATAGAAAAAAATAATGCATTTCAAGTTTTAAAATCAGATTATAAATAAAGAAGATATGGGAAAAAAAATATTCTCTATAAATATGAATGTTTTCGTTCGAATATGACCCAAAGTTTCTTGTGCCAAAAGTGACAAACTTTGTAGGTTATCATTTGAAGACATCACCAATGACTGTGCTCTCCAGAAAAGACAATAGAAAATGTTTTAATATTGTGCAAACACTGTGCATTTTAGCTTCACACTGTCATCTTTGTATATAACAATGCTAATATGTTTTCATTCATTTCAGTTTCATGTTTAAATTTTCAATGGTCTTTTCGCTCAGAATAATAAATCTATTTCTAATTTTGGGGGCCTCTTAAACTTGACATAGCTTAGGATCTCCGAAGGTCAAAGTCCGACCCTGGATGGAAGTGCCTGTAATCTAACAGCACAAAGCAGCAATGCACCGTCAGCTGAGACACGTTCTGTAAAAGAGCAAGAAGTGCCAGCACTGTAACTGTGAGACAAAGCTGATTATTTGCATTGCTGCATACACACACAGTCACATGACTATACTGTACCACACAGCACATGCTATCTATTATTCTCTGTGGGAGTAAAATTATGTGGGTTTTTTTATTGTGGTTTTTTTATGCTGTTTTTGCTTATGGGAATGTTTTTGGATGAAAAAATAAGTGTGGTCACTTTTTAATTTTTTGACAATCAATCAAGTGTCAAGAATCTTATGTCTCTTTTTTTTTTACACTGCACAAATTAGGGGGTTGTCAATTTTGTACTCACCATAACACTCGTGTGTCTTATTTGCTGTTTCCGGACAGTTTCACATTGCAGATTCGGCAGCTGAGTTTAATGACAAAGAAACAAGGGAGTTATACATCTACTCAAAAAAATGCAACTTATTTGTGTGGTTACTGCCTACACAGATGTCTTTAAGAACCAAAAACCCAACTTTATCCCCCCTTCAATGAGCATGTGATACATATTTTTGGTGTGCATGGATTATCCCTACTTTGGTGAAAATGAAAATGGGATCCCCAATATTATGTGTTTGCTTTATTAAAGGAAGGCCATAAGAAGTATG
This sequence comes from Ascaphus truei, assembly GCF_040206685.1. Lineage (NCBI taxonomy): Eukaryota > Metazoa > Chordata > Amphibia > Anura > Ascaphidae > Ascaphus > Ascaphus truei. The sequence goes on along the minus strand of NC_134492.1, from coordinate 39,348,992 downwards.
TGATGAACTCCTCCCATTATAGACAAATGTGTTCTAATACTACCAACTTACTGTATGAGGCTCTTATATTGTCCGAAGCAGCAGTACAGGCTCTTTTCCAATGAAAATTCCCATGAAGTCGGAGGGGATTGTCAGCACAAAATAACACGAACAGCTGCTTCGGACAATAGCATGTTAAGGGAATTTTTACACAAAAAGTGGCCCTTGGTAAGATCAATGAATCTGCTCAACAAGAAATATAATTGGACGTATAGAATGATTAAGGACCTAGGGGTGGTGCTAGCAGGGAAGTAGTAAATATGCACAAAAGGAGAGAAAGAGGAAAGAGTCCCCCTTGTTGCTGCACTTAAAATAGACTCCCAAAACAAGGGTAAAAATAACTTTTATTAGATAGATAGATAAAAACAGAAAGGCCGGCGCATCATATAAAATGACACAACATACAGTATAGTACAATACTTCAGTGCTAATCTGCTCATGAAAAAGGGTCATTTCGTTAAACCTTTTGGCCAAAAAGGTTATAAGCCTACAGCCACTTCACGGCATGAGCAGTAAGCAGGCCCTAATACTACCTGGCACAATTCTCATGCACCTCTCTTCTGCTGGAGGGAGAACGACCGCACTGGGTCTGTGATACACGGGGACATGATAAAAACTGCTAATTGGAAAGTGGGGCGGGGTGAGCTTTAAACCCTGGGGTGGAGGGGCCACACCTCCAAACACCAACAGCTGCGTAAGGCTAAGGTCCCGTTGCACGCGTCCGCACGGCTGGCTTGCTTGCCGGCGGCGCGTGCAACTCGCTGTACCGCGATCTGCGGTCTACAGGATACTTTTCTCGGAGCGGGGGGGGGGGCGTGTCCAAACGGGTCGAGGGGGGGGCGCGGCCATGAAGTGAGGGGGCGCGGCCATGACGTGAGGGGCCGGAGCGGGAGGTGGGCGGGAGTGGGAGGATTGACAGGGAGGGGGGGGCGTGGCTTGAGCGGAGGGACTCGCTACTCTTCCCCCCCCTCCCTCCACGGGCTGCCACGGGCTGCAGGTAAGTAAAAAAAACACACACACGCAGGCAGGCACTCACGCACTCATACACACACACACACACACACACACACACACAGAGACAGGCACGCACGCACTCATACACACACACACACACACACACAGACAGAGACAGGCACGCACACAGACAGGCACACACATACACACACACAGGCAGGCACTCACGCACTCAGACACACACACACAGACAGGCACTCACGCTGCTTTCACTCCACACTCCTCCCCGCTCCCCGAAGCCTCTCCTCCTCCCGCAGCCTCCCCTCCCCATTGGCTCACAGCCACACCACGTGACGCGTCAACGCTAGGAAACACCATTCTGTGGTGTCACCTAGCGGCTGACGCGCCACAGCGTGTAGTCAGCTGTGCCGCCAGTGGGGACCGGGACCGGCTCGCAAGGATTCCCCTGCTGGTGGGGAATTCGCTACATTGCCGCCCGCGCCAACGAGCGCAGCGGGTCCCCGCCTAACCCATCAAGCTCCAGAACCCCAAAAACCCACTCTCACATCATATATACAGCATGTATATTAGTGTCAAAAAGCGGTGCTACTGAGCGTGGCAAAATATACAAACAAAAACAGAACGGCCAGCGCATCATACAAAATGACAACATATACAGTAGTGCAATTCCTCAGTGCTAATCTGCTCATGAAAGAGGGTCATTTAGGATAGATAGATAGATAGATAGATAGATAGATAGATAGATAGATAGATAGATATTGCTAAGGTCCTAAATATAATTGAGGAAACAAATAGGAAACTTCAAAAACAATTAAAAATTAAGGGAACAGTGTGTGCGCTCCCAAGTGCGGCCGCACTACTGTATAATCCATTGTCTGCGGAAGCGTGAAAAGCCTGCAGCAATTCTAGTATAACTGACAAGGCTACACAGATATACAAAAGACTGGGAATCCGTCTATTCTGCTGGGTACCGGAAATGGTGTCAGTATAACTGTGTTTTATAGGGCGAGGAGTCAGAGGTTAGTCTAACCAATCTTTTCCTTTGTTAACCCCTTAGCTCCTGTTTGAGGGTAACAGGTAAGACAATAACTGGTACCCGGTAGTAAACAGTACCATAATAACTGGCTACTTAAGACAGTCCCCTCCGTCACACGGATGCCTCACAGATTCAACAGTATAGCTCTGGCTAAGGGCAGTACACTGGTATACCAACTATAGCTATTATTTTGTATTGCCTCTGAAGTTATATTGATTAGGATATGTTGACATACCGTACATATGATTGCATTTATGCCTCGGTTTGACCATTTTTTTCTCTCTATTCCATCATGACTAATGCTAACAATCCCTGTCACTTGTACAGTATGTTATTTATGGTTTATATATTCTATTATTATTATTATGACCTTTATGTAAACATTTATGCGTTCAGTTACTCTCACATAATGTTTTCATTCTTTTTATTGATACTTTTACCACTTTACAACATACGGTCACTTTATGGTTAAACTGCTTATGTTTTGCAGCAGCAAAGTCAAGGTTTGTTTGGCGCCCGAAGAGGGTGTATATATAGTATATTTTGCTTATTGCACATTATCTTAATAAAGGTTCGCAAGCGGACCAAAATGTCCATCACTGCAAATAAATCTCTGTTATTGTGACAGACCACTGGACTGACACTTTTTTATTTTTGCATCTTAGAAGTTTGTATTGCCATGTTTTTCTGTCTCAGAGGGTCATTTATCAAAGTCTCCCTGCACAACAGGACAAACGAATACAAAATTATCAAAGAAGAAAATTCTATCAGTTTCAATGGGAATTTGTTTTCCTCTTATACATTTGCTGCAGTATTTTTGCCCCAGTTTTGCAGCTGGGAGACTTGGATAAGTAGACCCCTTTGTATTTTTTGTCCCATTAATACATATGGAATATTCTAAGACTATAGAAAAACCCTCGCAAACAAATGAACCTGCCAAAGAGGCAGGAACAAAAAGGCCCCAAAAGCATGCACTCTGCACTCTTAGTTGACTATTTGGGCAGATAAGATACTAGGAATGTTTCCCCAAAATAAGGAGGTGGATCAGTGGATGGTGGTGCCTTGATAGTCCAGGTGACAGTATACTGTATATCTGAAGTGTATAACACCTATAGGTAGCGTGACCAGATTTTGAAAATGAAAAACTGGGACACACAATTAATTTTTTTTACAGTTTATTTATTGTAGTACACTTATACTTTACTACCATTAGTCCTTGTTACGTGTGTGTGTGTGTGTGTGTGTGTGTGTGTGTGTGTGTGTGTGTGTGTGTGTGTGTGTGTGTGTGTGTGTGTGTGTGTGTGTGTGTGTGTGTGTGTGAACCTCACTAATCGAACAAAAAAAAAGCCAGATGTGAATGATTCTGAACCCATTAACCAGTGTCAGGATGCCCCCTCTTCACAATTTCTAAAGCAGCAATCACGTCTGGGATCTTACCTGATCCGCAGTCCCTCAAAGTACTATACTGGAGGGGAGGTGTTCCCTACCTCTCTTCCGATGTCTCCCGTGTGAAACTTGAGAGTCAGATCTGGAAGAAAGCAGGATAGGTTATTTTGGTGTAGGTATACGGCAGTTAAGATAAGACAGAAAGAGTGGGTGACAGAGTCAGAGAGAGACAGAGAGAGAGACAGAGAGAGACAGACAGAGAGAGAGACAGAGAGACAGAGAGAGAGAGACAGAGAGAGAGAGACAGAGAGAGAGAGACAGAGAGAGAGAGAGAGAGACAGAGAGACAGAGAGAGAGAGAGAGAGAGAGACAGAGAGACAGAGAGAGAGAGAGAGAGAGAGACAGAGAGAGAGAGAGAGAGAGAGAGACACAGAGAGAGAGAGACAGAGAGAGACAGACAGAGAGAGACAGACACAGAGAGAGGCAGACAGAGAGAGAGACAGACAGAGAGAGACAGACAGAGAGAGAGACAGAGAGACAGACAGAGAGACAGAGAGAGACAGAGAGAGAGACAGAGTGAGAGTGAGAGAGAGAGACAGAGAGTGAGAGAGAGAGAGACAGAGAGTGAGAGTGAGAGAGAGAAAGACAGAGAGAGAGACAGAGAGTGAGAGAGAGAGATAGACACACACACACACAGAGTGTGAGAGAGAGTGGTTGACTGACTGACACTTGGGTGGGTGGGTGACTGACTCTTGGGTGGGCGCCCTAACTCACCGGCACCCCCCCTGTTGGTGGCCCTGTCCCCCATTCTCTCTCTACTTCCCCCCCCCATTCTCTCTCCCTTCCCTCCCCCCATTCTCCCAATCCCCTCTAGTTTCTCTCCCTCCCCCCTCCATTCTCTCTGACCTGCACACAGTCACTGACCTACACACACACACACACATACACACACACACACACACACACACACACACACACACACACACACACACACACACACACACACACACACACACACTGATACACACACACACACACACACACTGATACACACACACACACACACACACACACACTGATACACACACACACTGATACACACACTGATACACACACACACACTGATACACACACTGATACACACACACACTGATATACACACACACACACTCTGATACACACACACTGATACACACACACACACACTGATACACACACACACACACACTGATACACACACACACACACACACTGATACACACACACACACACACACACTGATACACACACACTGATACACACACACAAAAAGTGGAGTACAGACAGAAGCAGCCACGAGCAGGCGGCTCCCTGCCTCCCACTGCACCCACTCCCGCGCCCATCTCCCGCACCAAGGGGGGGAGATGGGAGCGCCGGGACACAAAGGTACAAACTGCTGCCCCCCCTCCCCCAGTGGGCAGCCTATCACCCCGAGCGGGCAGCCACGGGTTCCCGGGGCAGAAAAATGGGGGGACACTGTGCAGCCACCACTGCCCACCCCCGTGCCCATCTCCCACACCAAGGGGACCGGGGGGGAAGGGAGCGCCAGGACAGGAGGCAAAGGTGGAGGCAAAGGAACAAAAACCCACCTCCTATAAGCCTGGGCGGGCAGAAGGGGGGAGACACCGTGCAGCCAACAGAGGAGCCAGGAGCGGGAAGAGACACACACACACCTTGTGTGCTCTGCAGAAGGAAGCGGAAGCCCCGCCCCCGGCACCCTCTGACCTGCAGCAAATCCCCTGCAGCCCGGCCGGCATTCTAAGTCCCGCCTTCCAGCATCCATTCATTCAACATAGAAAAAAAAACTTACCTGCTCCCGCACGGCATCCTCCTCACCGCCGCCTCGCCGCATACCAGGACCAGGGCCAAAACCCGGGACATTTCCGGGATGGACAGGGAACCGGGACAGGACACAAAATACCGGGACTGTCCCGGCAAAACCAGGACAAATGGTCACCCTACCTAACCTATGTACAGTATTGTAGAATGGTTTTAATTTAAAATAATCTCTTTAACAAATATATCATTCAAACAATGCAGTAGTCAGCTTTGTGTGTCAATTTTAAAAGAACAAAGGGTTAAGCACATTGCGTGTAATCACTGTGGCGACCACTCTGAATTATGACAGGATACACCTATATAATTGTATGTGAATCTCCAACATGTATATAGCAATGCCACTGCTTATATAATTGTATATAGCAAATATATCACCCTCCCTTTTTATATATAGAAAAACCCTCTTTTATCTCTTACTATTCACAAACACTTCTAATCTACTTACACACCTAACACCCAGATAGTTGCTAACATCCTGCCTTTGCTACTCACACATTATGAAGAAAATGATTTGATACTACTGAGACTGGCGCCAATCCCCATGGAGAATTGGATACGTCCTCAGAAGAGACCAGAAGCAGGAGCCAGCTGATTCAGTAACGTTGGACCGGATTGGAAGATTGAGAAGGCAGGAGCTGTACAAGGGTGTTTTGATTTGGATTATGGGACTATTTAAAGCATGTTTATTTGTCTTTGTGTTTAAGTAACTTTACTTGAGAAAGGCCGGCAGGCCGAAACGTTACCGTCTATGGCAGCGGTGCGCAAACTGGGGGGCGGGAGATTCTTCTGGGGGGGCGCGGGCGGTTGCAGAGGCTAAGCGCTCTTCCCCCAGTCATTTCATTTAATGCCAGGGGGTCATGTGAGGCCGTTGCAACACTCCACTTACCTTGTTTCAGCCGGTTGTGTGACACGTCGCCATGGCAACGCGGCGTCAAATGACATGACGTCACATGACCCACAGCGTTATTTGACGCGGATGTATGGTGGAGGGGGGGGGCCTTACCGGGGCAAGCTAGACAGGGGGGAGCAGCAGGAGAAGTTTGTGCTCCCCTGGTCTATGGCACATTAAATTATCTTGTTTTATTCAAATCCGTGTGCCCTTGTCCATCAATCATATTTGCTACTCACAGACCATGAGGGTTATTTACTAAAGACTTCTGGTGGCAAAACAAGTGCAAAAGAATTGTACCAGACTTCTCAAAGGAAAAAGTCAAATTGCTTTTCATGCAATTCTTTGCAGTCTTTTGCAGGTTGTGCTCTAGTTTTGAAAAACAAACAGTGAATCCCTGCGCTTCTCCCTTTGGGATAGCAATAAATGGGGAATATATATATACAGTGGCGGCCGCCTTTAGCCTAATGCGGCCGTATCGGCGCAACTCTGATTACCGCGGACAGATGCAGTATTTTATTTTTTTCTCGGAATATGCTCCGGTATTGTGACGCGATCGTAATATTGAATGCATGAGCGTGAATGTGGTATGAATGCGGCATGAACGCGGTGAAGTGCGTGGCATTCGAAAAATATCCCCGAAAAAATTTGGAGATGTTGGAGAATAAAAGGGGCCGCGACAGTATATATATTGTGACAAACAGCTTACTCCGGGGCTCCGCTGCTTGTCCGGGACGGTTAGAACACGGTCTTTTGGGGTAGGTTAAATGAGGAGGTGTCACGTACTGTTCCTTTAAACAGGCTGTGCCTGGTTTATTCAGTCCCAGGCACTGAGACTGCCACAGTGCATACAACAAAACACATCAAAACAAAAGCTGCTCACCTGAGCGATAACTTAACTTAGATTTCCCTAACTCAGGGTGGAAGTGGCTTTTCCACTTTCCAACAACAAAACAAGGTACTTTTGCAGAGTTAGCCAAATGAATAGAACAATTGAACCTGTGTGGGGAAGGGGCTTCTCCCCACTGTGTTCAGCAGCCTTCCAGGCTCTGGAGAAGAGACAAGAGCAAACAGGAAATCAGTCTTACATACCTGATTTCTAATTAGCATGACAGGTGACAGAAATCCCTCAGTTCCAGCGCTTGCCCAAAACTGTGGGATGGAGTGCATGTATTATAAGGCTGCACTCCCAGGCCAGACAGGATAGAAACTGTTCAGTATCCTGGGAGCCCTATATATGGAATTTATTACCATCCCCTGGTTTCTGTCACATATCCTCCCCCCCAGCTCAGACCCTGAGGGATGAGCGACCATGGATATTAGGGAGTGCATCCTTGACAACCCGTCAGCATTGCCATGTTTGTGCCCTGACCTGTGTTCCACAGAAAATTTAAAGGGTTGTAGGCTTAGGAACCACCTGGTCACTCTAGCATTCTTTTCCCTGTTTTGACACATCCAGGTAAGGGGTGCATGATCTGTGACCAACCGGAATTTTCTCCCCAACAGGTAGTATTTGAGCGTCTCTACAGCCCACTTTATTGCGAGACACTCTTTCTCTACTATGGAGTAATTTTTCTCCTGGGGATTTAGTTTCCTACTTAAATAAAGGATGGGGTGTTCCTCACCTTGAGACTCCTGGGAGAGTACCGCCCCCAGCCCTACCTCAGATGCGTCGGTTTGGACTACGAACTCTTTGGAGAAGTCAGGTGTGACCAACACTGGTTGGGCACAGAGAGATTCTTTCAGGCTTCTAAAGGCCTGTTCGGTTTCGGGGGACCACTTTACCATAAGTGGTCCTCTTGCTTTTGTGAGGTCGGTTAGTGGGGTTGCCTTAGTCGCAAAATTGGGAATAAACCTTCTATAGTACCCAATTAACCCCAAAAAGGTCCTTACTTGTTTTTTTGTAACTGGCCTTGGCCAACCTTGTATCGCCTCCACTTTGAGTGTTTGGGGTTTGAGTAAACCTCTGCCAATAGAATACCCCAGATACTTGGCCTCCTCCAGACCAATGGTGCATTTAGCGGGGTTAGCAGTTAGTCCAGCAGACCGAACTGCGTCGAGCACAGCTTGGACCTTTGGAAGGTGGGATTGCCAATCTTCACTATGGATTACCACATCATCCAGGTAGGCAGCAGCATACCGAGCATGTGGTTTTAAAATTTTATCCATCATTCTTTGGAATGTGGCGGGAGCTCCATGTAAGCCAAAAGGCAGCACCCTATACTGAAAGAGGCCGTCTGGGGTTGAGAAGGCTGTCTTTTCTTTTGCCCTTTCTGTGAGGGGAACCTGCCAGTACCCTTTTGTTAGGTCTAGGGTTGTGAGATATCGGGCTTTACCCAGTCTCTCTACAAGTTCATCTACCCTGGGCATAGGGTAAGTATCAAATTTTGACACCGCGTTTAGTTTCCGGTAGTCATTACAAAACCTTGTTGTACCATCTGGCTTTGGGACTAAGACTATAGGGCTGTTCCACCCACTTTGGGATTCCTCAATTACGCCTAGTTTTAGCATTTTTTTAACCTCTAAACTTATAGCCTCTCTTTTGGCCTCTGGGATTCGGTACGGTTTAAGGTTAACTCGGACCCCCGGTTCAGAGACTAGGTCATGTTCAATTACGCTAGTTCTACCTGGCTGTGTAGAGAAGATTTCTTTGTTTCTGCTCACTAAATTCTGAACCTCTTGTTTCTGATGAACAGACAGGGTTTCAGCTATGCTAACCTCTGGGTCAGTTTCTTGACTCTCTGACGGACCTGGGGTTACTAGGGTTGACAAGACTTCTCTATCTTTCCAGGGCTTGAGTAGGTTTATATGGTAAATTTGCTCAGGTTTCCTCCTACCTGGCTGTCTTACCTTATAATTTACTTCTCCCACTCTTTCCAAGACCTCATATGGCCCATGCCATTTAGCAAGGAATTTACTTTCCACGGTGGAAACCAGAACTAGTACCCTATCACCTGGAAAAAAAATTCTGACCCTAGCACCCTTATTATACGTATTCCTCTGTGCTTCTTGAGCTTTCTCCATGTGTTCCCTCACTATGGGTAGGACTGCAGCAATGCGGTCCTGCATCTGGGCAACATGCTCTATTACACTTCTGTAAGGGGTAACCTCGTGTTCCCAAGTCTCTTTGGCTATATCCAGTAAGCCCCTTGGGTGTCGGCCATACAATAGTTCAAACGGGGAGAAGCCTGTGGATGATTGGGGAACTTCCCTAATGGCAAATAACAGGTACGGTAACAAACAATCCCAGTTTTTCCCATCTTTATCGACCGCCCGCCGTAACATGCTCTTTAAGGTTTTATTGAACCTTTCCACTAAACCATCTGTTTGTGGATGATAGACTGAGGTTCTGAGGTGCTTGATTTTTAGGAGTTTACATAACTCTTTTGTTACTTGGGACATAAACGGTGTTCCCTGGTCAGATAGAATCTCTTTAGGAATTCCAACCCGGGAAAACAGAACTACTAACTCTTTTGCTATGTTTTTGGCAGAGGTGCTACGTAGGGGAACTGCCTCCGGATATCGGGTGGCATAATCTAATATTACCAATATATGCTGATGTCCCCTAGCAGACTTTATTAGGGGTCCTACTAGATCCATAGCAATCCGGTCAAATGGTACCTCTATTATGGGAAGGGGTACCAATGGGCTGTGGTACGCCTTGAACGGGGCGGTGATCTGACATGCTGGGCATGAGGAACAATAATTCGTAATTTCTGCCAGAACCCCAGGCCAATAGAAGCTTCGGAGAACCTTTTCTTTTGTCTTTTCCACCCCTAGGTGTCCCCCCAATGGATGACTATGTGCGAGGTGTAACACTACATTACGGAATGTCCGTGGTACCAACAATTGTTTAGTTGTAACTGATTTTCTTTTATCAACCCGATATACTAGGTCGTTCTCTACCTCGAAGTAGGGGTAAGCAAGCGACCTATCTGGTTGGCCAAGAGTACTATTCAGGTCCCGTATATTTCCCCTTGCTACCTCTAATGTGGGGTCCTCCCACTGGGCCTTCTTAAAACTCCCAGGACTGACCTCTAGGTCAGCGAGGGTCTTATTATCCGGTTCTGGGGTGGTAAGTGTCTGATCAACATCCTGATTTGGGGTATTCCCTACCAAAGTAGTGATGGGGAAGGGAATTTTACAGCACTCCTCCTTTTCCCCCTTCTTATTTGGGCCCTCGTCAACCTCCATTTCTGAAAACGGGAAAGGATTTATTTCTTCTAATACTTCGTTATGGTCCGCTATTGAACTCTGGGCGCTATTCTGAGCGGGGGACCACATTTTTAGAAAATGGGGAAAGTCGGTCCCTATTAACACATCATGTGCCAGTTTGGGTACAATACCCACCTTGAAATCTAAAGAACCAAACTCTGTTTCAAAAAAAACATCAACAGTGGAATATTCATGATTATCCCCATGTATACAACAAATTGCCATTCTTTGTGAACTGTTTCCCTGTTTCTTCTTAATGGGCAAGAGGTATTCGGACACTAGTGTGACCATGCTCCCAGAGTCCAGAAGTGCCCGAACCCTCCTACCATTAACCTTTACAGATGCCCACAGATGGTTATTCAAGGGGTCCTCTGGGCTAGGGCGCATACATTGGGACAACAGCGAATAAGGTTCCACGCTGTTGCATTGCATGGGCTCATCATTTAGTGGGCAGATTTTTGCTGTGTGGCCCCTCTCATGACAATTTACACATTTAGGTACATAGTCTGTGTCCCACTTAGAGCCTTTTCCCGGCTCCCCATGTTGGCTATTGCCCTTAGTGTGCGAACCACTGTTGCTGGTGCTGCGTGAAGGTGGTCGCCGCTCTTCAGCTCCCCTTAACCCCGGTACCCTTTTACCGTCTCTGGAAGAGTCCTGGAACCTCGGGTAGTGGGGTTGCTCCACGACTGTGGGTTGCGGGTGCTCTCCTGCTGCATTGTACCTTTCTACGAGGGCCACAAGCTCATCCGCATTGTGGGGGTCACTCCGACTGACCCAATGGCGTAAGGCAGAGGGAAGTTTCCTCAAGAACTGGTCCATGACCAACCGTTCCACGATGTGGCTTGCTGAGTTGATCTCGGGTTGTAGCCACTTCCGGGCGAGGTGGATGAGGTCATACATCTGGCTTCGGGTGGCTTTATCCATCGTGAAGGACCATGCGTGAAACCTTTGGGCGCGAACAGCCGTGGTTACGCCGAGGCGGGCGAGGATCTCGAACTTCAATTTTGCATAGACGTTAGCTTCGGCTGGCTCTAGATCAAAGTAAGCCTTCTGGGGTTCGCCGCTTAGGAAGGGTGCGATTAGACCAGCCCACTCAGCTTCTGGCCATCCCTCTCTCTGTGCCGTGCGTTCAAACGTGAGAAGATAGGCTTCCACATCATCCGAGGGTCCCATCTTCTGAAGGTAGTGGCTTGCCCTGGTCATTTTCGGAACTGGGGCTGCCGCTGCCAGTGGAAGGTTACTGATAGTCCCCCTCAGGATCTCGAGTTCCTGCTGTAAGCCCTGAGCGAACCGCTGTTGCTCCTCTCTCAGCAAGCGGTTTGTCTCTTGCTGGTTTGCATTCGCCTGTTGCAGGGCTTCATTCGCGTCTTTCTGGACAGCGACATTGCGTACCAGCGCACTCACCACGTCTTCCATCTTGTTTGGAGAGAGAGAAAAAAAACTTTTTTTTTTTTTTTTTTTTTTTAAAGTTCTTTAACCCCCAGACCTTTTAGTGTTCTGCCCGCATTCTCCACCATATGTGACAAACAGCTTACTCCGGGGCTCTGCTGCTTGTCCGGGACGGTTAGAACACGGTCTTTTGGGGTAGGTTAAATGAGGAGGCGTCACGTACTGTTCCTTTAAACAGGCTGTGCCTGGTTTATTCAGTCCCAGGCACTGAGACTGCCACAGTGCATACAACAAAACACATCAAAACAAAAGCTGCTCACCTGAGCGATAACTTAACTTAGATTTCCCTAACTCAGGGTGGAAGTGGCTTTTCCACTTTCCAACAACAAAACAAGGTACTTTTGCAGAGTTAGCCAAATGAATAGAACAATTGAACCTGTGTGGGGAAGGGGCTTCTCCCCACTGTGTTCAGCAGCCTTCCAGGCTCTGGAGAAGAGACAAGAGCAAACAGGAAATCAGTCTTACATACCTGATTTCTAATTAGCATGACAGGTGACAGAAATCCCTCAGTTCCAGCGCTTGCCCAAAACTGTGGGATGGAGTGCATGTATTATAAGGCTGCACTCCCAGGCCAGACAGGATAGAAACTGTTCAGTATCCTGGGAGCCCTATATATGGAATTTATTACCATCCCCTGGTTTCTGTCACAATATATATATGTGTATATATAGTGTGTAAAAATCTATATGATAAAGGAGACTTTTGGTTTACATCCTTTGATCAAATAATGCCAAGCCTGCTAACCACGTCAAGATAAGTCTCTATAGCAGGTCCCTACGCTAAATGTATACTAATGTTAGGTGAAATAAACCCAGAAGGGGTTAATATATCCAAGCATATGCTTATATAACATAGTACTGTTAAAAACAGGTATATACCTGTGAAGATACTCACATGTCTGCAAGTAAAGTGAATAGTGAAATACAGGGACCTTGCTGGGAGATTATATACCTACAGTAGAAGGCGGGGCTGGCCTCCCACAAGCTGCCCAATAAACAGTTGCAGGTGATTGGCTACATATATTAATTACACCCTAATTGTGGTGCCCTCTAGGAGCGTGCTGCTAAGGATTAAAATCGGCCTAACAGAAAATGTAAAACAAATATATTGGGAGAAGCGCAGGGATTCGCTGTCTGTTTTTCACATTTCTATGGGCCAATCCCTTCGCCAACTGCATGCTCCTTACATGGAGAAGCGCGGCGATTATATATTTGTTTTACATGTGCTCTAGTTTTGCTTGCAGGAGACTTGAATAAGTAGACATCCGTATGAACAACACGGCTTTAAATATGCAGATGTTCAATGTATTCCTAATGTGCTGACTACCTCCTGCTCCCACTCTTCCTATAACTACAGTATTGCCCAAATGGTTCACTGGCACAGAGAAAAGCCCATTAATACATTGTCCCAATGTCACAATATTTGGAACATAAGACCCATCGTGACTCTAAAAGCCTATATCGAGTGCTGCATACCGAACATCTGACAATGTACCAGACACTTCAAGATTTGCAGACACAAGCAGCCATTCTCCACCAAAGAGCGTTTGATCGACAGTAATTTTTTGTGCTTGTGGCACAAAGAGATCGTGACCTTGCCCAAGGTTACGAGGAGATACTCGGTGTTCTCACCTCCAAGTTACTCATTCAATCCCTACGTTTTGTTATATGTTGGAGAGAAGAGTTTTCTTTCTAAGAGGTAGTTTTGCTGAGATATTTGACTTTTCCATACCATAATGTGTCAACTTTTTTAATGACTCCCAAAGAAGTTCTGATGGGACGAAACGCACGTCGGGTGTTTCTGATGTCACATACTGTGACGCTGAGAGCACGACCAGCTCTAAGTCTGTAACAGACCATGGCGGCCCTAATTCTTTGCTTATACTTGGATTTGAAGACTATAACAGGGTATTAACCACCCTAGTCTCAGAGACACCATCACAGTTTGGCACTTACCTTGCATCACAAATATCTATTCTGTTGTAGATAACATATATTCCAATCTTTTCTTCACACTCTCATTGCCTTACAGACTTTCAATCTTTGTTCACGAATCATCACTGTTATTCACTTGGGAAGCCAGGTTTCAATTTGGAGACCGCATAGCCCAGTTTTAGAAGGACTGCTCACAAATGTTTACATGATTATATTTGTCATGAGCACAGGCACAACACACTGGCGTCTAGTAGACTGAGATGGTCCCTCAGTATAAATATAGAGAACCGGTTGGCTCCAGGTTAAATATCTCTTTTAATCATTCTAGTTGTTCCCTGCCTTTATTTTCTTATAGGTTCATTAAATGCTACATTTTAATTCAGAGGCATTCCCTGTGTGCATCAATAGGGATCTTGTGTATATAGTTTGGTATCGATTTATTCCCGGATGGTTGCCCACTGGCGTTCACTATACTGCACAATATAGGTTTGAGCAGGTATTTTTCCCTGTATATTATAAGAACCTATTAATCACCAACACTAAATCTACTTCTGGTAGATTTATCCACTTTAAATACATTTTGCAACTAATATAGCCATTTTCTCGTTACCTCTATTGGTCTGTGTGATGATAGGGGCAGCGGGGCCAAGCATAATAAAGTTCAAGCCTGCTCGTTACCCCTAGTTGGGGACCCAGTGTACCAGGGTCAGAATGGCCATTTTAGGCTGTAAAATGGCTGACAACCTTGTTAAGACCTAAGCCCATTTAGGTATCTGCTGTGGTGTTATTTTGTAATCAATTGTTTAATGATATTATGTTTCTATGTATTTTTGTGTGACTCATTGTATGCTTGAGCCACTATCAAGGGTTGAGTGGCTAGCATACAAGGAGTCAAGGTCTAACCTATGTGTGGGTCCAGGTGGAGTGTCTGGGGACAATGGGAATGTGGGGAAAGATGGGCTCTCTTGCTGGGGAGGCACACAATCAAATAGCAGAGCATTGTACTCCAGGCGTCTAGCCCTGTGGGAGGTATTGAACTGTAATTTGGAACTGAGGCCTGGGTCCTAGCTCCATCAATTCAATTACCTCTGTTTAGTTCAAACTCCCAATGCTCCTGTCTTTGAGCGCTTTTGTCATCCATAAAAAAGGAAAAAAGGTGATGTAGAATAGCGCTAATGAAAAATAAACAATATACCCTATTGTGGGAGTGAACTCTAGTGGCAAGCTAGGCAGCCTAGGAAAAAATCTGATAGTACAATCAGAACAATAGCATAAAACTAAAAGAGATACCGGCGCCCAATTAGTCCAATTAGGTGGAATCCTGAATGTCTAGTGGAAGTGATTTGAGTCCCAAAATGATCTGCTGTCCCTTAGTCTTGAGGTGACCTAATGGGACTTCGTTCGTGGGATTGGAACATGGAATGAGAAGAGAGATGATTAGTGCAACACTGTTATGAATATTCACACAGATATGAACTCTCAGACTGACTAACAACTGTCATGGAACAAGAATCACATTCCTGCCCGACCCCCCTTCTGCTTGTCAGCTCCTTAAGTTCAGCTGCAGGCATTGGCTCCACATACACACACTGTGCCTGTGTAACATGTAACAATGTTGCATTTTTTGCCTCTGAGCACATAATCAGTGAACTGCTACTGCAGCTTCTCCAGTCCTCCCAGTTAATGGACTTTCCCATGTTCTCCCCTGTCCTTTGCTGACAGTTAGTGCAGTCCCACTCAACCTTTAGTGTGACCCCTGCCCCTCACTTTCTTTTCCACCCTAGATTACAGTGAGTACAGACCTGTCTGCATCCACCCCTGGTAAGGCCTTTCTCTCTTACCATAGTCCAACCTCATAGAAGCATCCCACATAGAGAAGCACTCTCTGCCTACACTACACCCACAAGTTCCTGTGTTTTCTAATCCAGCAATAAAATTAAGAAAGACATTAAGGACTTGTCATGCTTTGGAAGAGGGAGGACATGAGTTGAGCTTACTGGAACTAATCATACATCATTCGTGACCCTGGTTCCAGGAAAGTAAGAGAGAGACCGTGTATTAGAGGTCTACGCAGAAGCTATCACTCACAGCCTTCATGCTACAAAAGTGCAGCTCTACACAGCTATACAGCAAACTGCTACAGCTTTCTGCAAAAACAAGCAGCAGTTTAAACAGAACAGTAAAACAAAGACCTGTGTTAGGGAATCACACAGGAGCTACTACTCAAAGACTTTATGCTAAACAGAATAGTCTCTGCACCCCAGGACAAGCAGCAGCTTCACTCTGCCAGACAGGGCAGCAAGCTTTATACAGCAAACTGCACACAGCCTGCAACCTTACAGAGAAGCAAGCAGCTTACACTGCACGAGCAACCCTGCACACAAGGCAGCAGCTTTGCAAACAGACTGTACACACAAACCTAATTGCCTTTTTCTCTGTCTGAGACCACCCGCTGCTCAGC
Organism: Ascaphus truei; assembly: GCF_040206685.1. Lineage (NCBI taxonomy): Eukaryota > Metazoa > Chordata > Amphibia > Anura > Ascaphidae > Ascaphus > Ascaphus truei. The sequence continues at coordinate 39,332,730 of NC_134492.1, read as the reverse complement.
CCCACAGTGAGGAGCCTACGGACACCTGTAAGTACAGCTACCCCAACGCTGCACGCTGCAGGACACCGCTCGGCATTATCTGAGACAGACGCCCATCGCTGACAAGGTAAAAGACCGCACGCCACACGCACTGGCAAAAGGCCTACACACACCTACAGCATGGCAGAACTCAGAGCCTCACCAGACATCACGCAGGAAAGCGATCTCTCAGACACAGAGACCGCTGCGCATCTGCAACAGGCGCAGGCAGGCGCAAGGCCTAAACGGACAGTCACACTGACACAAAAGGGGCGCGAAAAATATGAGACTGACATTGAAGCGCACCGCGCTAAATTAGAGTTGGCCTGGAGCACAACCACACTGGGAATACGCAACGTTAGTAGCGTTGGCAACTATGCGCAACAGCTCGAGCAGGCAATAACGCAATTAAGGACCGATTACTCGCGTTATCAAGAACAGTCAGAAGCATACATTACTTACCTGACCAGGGCCAACACCAGCGAAAGCCTGCAAGAAAGAGACTTACAAAATGACATTGACCTTACACGTGACAGCCGCGTGCGGACCGCTATCACAGACGCGCAAAGCGTGAGAAAAGAGCTCCTCCTGGAGACCGTGTCGCAGCGCTCCAGCACATCAAGACACTCATCAAGGTCAGCAAGATCAGCACAATCCAACACGTCTAGCGCGAGCACAAACGCCACCAAGGCGCGAGCCACCGCAGAGGCCGCACGTGCCAGGGCCGAATATAGTCGCAGAGAGGCAGCCGTAAGGGCAGAAAAAGCGCGCATAGAAGAGGAGGAGCAGAATGCCGCTGCTACCGCCGCTGCTGCCAATGCTGCTGTCGCTGCTACCGCCGCTGCTGCCAATGCTGCCGCCGCCGTTGCCAACGCCGCCGCCGTTGCCAACGCCGCCGCTGCGCGCAGAAAGGCCGAATTGGACGCGGATCTAGAGGCACTTAATCAAGAGAAGGAAGCCGCCGCCGCCATAGCCCAAGCTGAAGTCCTAGAAGCAGCCGCACAACAGGACGGCGGGGAGCTACCGTACAGACGGGTAGCTTCAGAGGATCCAGTCCAACGCACTGAAGACTACGTCAGGAGCCTCTTCAGCGTAAACACCAGCGCACCATCTCAACACGGATGGAGCGACTCCACAGATACCGAAGACCTGCTAGGCCCACGAGGAGAAGATGCCGTTCCTGCAATGGCACATGCTGCCTGGGATAGCCACAGCCACAAGAGTGATCCACACGCCAGCGCGCACACGGATGCACCACCACAGGCTCGCAATCCAGGTACACCCACGCGGGAGAAAACAGCCCCTCACACTGGCCAGCAGCCATCACGCGTCCACGCCAAGGAAGAGGCGATCGCACAGACCGTCCCAGCAACTACCTCAGAACGGGGCAAACGCGCCGATGTCTCAGGTCTGACAGACATAGCCAAGTACATGATCCGGCGCGACTTGGTGCACGCAGGACTCATCAGCTTCGACGACCGCCCTGAGAACTACCGGACGTGGAAGTTCACGTTCAAAGACGCAATCGACAGCTTGGACTTCTCAGCAAGGGAAGAGCTCAACCTGTTAGTCAAGTTCCTGGGGAACGTATCCAGGGAGCAAGCGCAAAGACTTCGGACGGCAAACGCGCATCAACCCCAAGTAGGTCTTGACCTAGTGTGGGAAAGGCTAGAAGAGTCCTATGGCAGCCCCGAAGCAGTCGAAGATTCACTCTTCAAAAGAATCGAAAGCTTCCCCAAGATCACAACTAAAGACTACTCGAAGTTACGAGATCTGGGAGACCTGCTGCAAGAACTGGAGTCCGCAAGGAAAGACCATTCCTTAATAGGTCTCAACGCCCTAGATTCAGCTCGTGGAGTGAGACCCATCCTGGAGAAGCTACCCTTCAATCTCCAAGAAAGGTGGCTTTCACAAGGTTCCAAATACAAAAGGGAGAAGCAGGTTGTCTTCCCCCCATTCTCATTCTTCGTGAGCTTCATCCGCGAAGCGGCAAGGACGAGGAACGATCCCAGTTTCATCTTAGGTGCGCAAACCACATACAGTGCAAGCAGCCCGAAGAACGAGAGACCAGCGACGAGATATGGTAACCCCCAAACACCCATCTCGGCCCGCAGGACGGACGTGCCTCCCACGGCCCAAACTACTCCCGATCAGTCGGTCGCCGGAGACAAGGAACCAAGGGACCCAAACAGGGAATGTCCCATACACAAGAAGCCACACCCACTCAACAAGTGCTTTGGGTTCAGGATGAAGTCCCTAGAGGAACGCAAGAGGTTACTTGGAGAATTCGGAGTTTGCTTCAAGTGCTGCGGTTCCACGACCCATCTAGCCAGGGACTGTAAGGAAGAGATCAAATGCACAGTGTGCGAGAGTGACAAGCACGTGACAGCGTTACACCCAGAGGCGATGACACTCCACCAACTCAAGAACCCATCCTCCATAGCGGAGCATGGCGGGGAGAAAGAAGAAGGAGAGTCAACATCCGTCACATCTCAGCGCACTGAGGTTTGCGGAAAAGAAGGTGACAAAATGTCCTGCTCCAAAATATGCCTTGTCGCAGTGCACCCCCAGGGACAACCTGAGAAGGCTATTCGGATGTACGCAATCCTCGACGACCAGAGCAACCGATCACTGGTCAGGTCAGAGTTCTTCGACATGTTTAACATACAAGATGGTGCCTTTCCTTACACTCTCAGAACGTGCGCAGGGCAAATGGAGACCACAGGGAGAAGAGTGAACGGCTACACCATATGCTCAATAGACGGCAAAGTGAACATGCCCCTTCCCACACTCATCGAGTGCAACCACATGACCACAAACAGGGACGAGATACCCACACCAGACGTGGCACTCCATTACCCCCACCTCAAAGGAATAGCCAACCACATCCGGCCGGTGGAACAAGACGCCAAGATCCTGCTGCTGCTCGGTAGGGACATCATGAGGGTACATAAAGTCCGTAAACAGCACAACGGACCCCACAACGCGCCATACGCCCAAAGACTCGACCTAGGATGGGTGATAGTGGGCAACTCGTGCACTAACAGAGAGCACGGGCAAGACTACGTTGATGCCCGCAGAACGGAGGTGACAGAATGTGGACACACATCTCTCTCTGAACCATGTCTTGGCCATCTCCAAGTGACCGAAGGGCCAAGTGAAGAGGAAAGACAAGGTCATACCCCTGAGACCAACAAAGACATCCTCACGCCGATGGGATGCGACAATGGCTTAGGATGCTCAGCAGTCCAGACAGCCAAGGATGATGAGTCGACTCCACCGAAGGAAGAGAGTAACCTCCCAAAGGTGACCGATAAAGGGATCGTCCTAAAAACAACAAACAATCAGACAATACTCCCGCGAGCAAGGGCACAATTAAGACGTACAGTTGTTCCTCTCCACAGAGTATCAAGCAACAGAGCAACCAATTGCCACGGCTGGCATAGCCGCAAAAGATTGCGCCCCACAGGCGAAGCCACAGTGTCAAAAGGACTGTTCGTTCAAACACGTAAAAGGGGACAGTTGCAGAGACATTTCCCAAAGGGATTTACAAGGACAAAAGAGACTGTTCTTCGTCATGTCCAGGGAGAAAACAACCTCCCGATGGCAGTCAACAAAGAAACACAAAAGCGTTTCACCAAACTACGCGGAGATGTTCTCGTGCAAGAGAAATGTACCGATGAACTACGGTGCACAGCGTTCCAGACAACAAGGAACGATGACAAACAAACACCATTGAGGGAAGATAGAGGATTCCCGAGGTTAACTGTCAAGGAGCTCTCTAAAGACGGACTAAGCAGTCGGGTGACTCCGCTACCATTCCGTTCACCAAGGAGGCGCTTCCCAAACAATGGAGAACATGCCATCTCTAGGTTCACCTCGCACCTCTGCGGCCCACAAAGGGAACCAGAGACCAAAACAACTTTGTGGTCTTCATCCAGAAGATATTCTTTACCGGCCACGCAAAGCCAGCACCTCTAATGGAGGAAGGCGAAGAATGTCGGTACCTCCAATCACCTGGGGCCTACCACCCTCAGGAACCCGATCAAATCCGGGTAATGTTCAACCCCAGCGCTCAGCTTCAGGGAGTCTCCCTGAACGACGCCCCCTTTATTGGATTACATTCGACAACCAGTTTTCCAGGGACAGTAATCCGCTCCCACAAGGAGCCAAAAGCCCTCTCCTTCTGCCAAACGCCAGGTGATAGAGCAACAGGCTGCCACGGCTGGTATACCTACAAGGGGATACACTCTGTGGGTGAAACTACAGAGACAAAAGGACTGTTCTCTCACAAGACTAAAAGGAAACAGTGCCAGAGACTTTTATACAAAGACATTGTGGTGCAACCAGCAAACCTGGAGCTGTGCATCCACCCTGCATCCTTTGCCAAAGAACCTTGGCCAAGGGACCTTGATACCAGTGATACCGGCCGGTGTCACATCGCTATGTGGACATGGACTCTTGCATTGTTTGAGAATATGATGTTATCTTTGTTATGCATTGCACATATGTTCCACATATTCCAGTTATATAGTGGTATCTCCAGATACCAGACGGGGAGTGTCATGGAACAAGAATCACATTCCTGCCCGACCCCCCTTCTGCTTGTCAGCTCCTTAAGTTCAGCTGCAGGCATTGGCTCCACATACACACACTGTGCCTGTGTAACATGTAACAATGTTGCATTTTTTGCCTCTGAGCACATAATCAGTGAACTGCTACTGCAGCTTCTCCAGTCCTCCCAGTTAATGGACTTTCCCATGTTCTCCCCTGTCCTTTGCTGACAGTTAGTGCAGTCCCACTCAACCTTTAGTGTGACCCCTGCCCCTCACTTTCTTTTCCACCCTAGATTACAGTGAGTACAGACCTGTCTGCATCCACCCCTGGTAAGGCCTTTCTCTCTTACCATAGTCCAACCTCATAGAAGCATCCCACATAGAGAAGCACTCTCTGCCTACACTACACCCACAAGTTCCTGTGTTTTCTAATCCAGCAATAAAATTAAGAAAGACATTAAGGACTTGTCATGCTTTGGAAGAGGGAGGACATGAGTTGAGCTTACTGGAACTAATCATACATCATTCGTGACCCTGGTTCCAGGAAAACAACACTAACAAGACACACAAACACAGAAGCAAAGCTAATAGTAAAAGGTAGTTTAATATAACTAGATTATAAAAGGCTGGACAGTAATGGGAATGCCAATCCGGTTGGGTAAAACCTGAGTGACACTCACAGGATGGCAGAAGGTTACTGGCATAGGATGGTAGAATATTGGCTCCACGTGCAGAGAGTCCTCAGAGCACCAAGAACGCCGTGTGCTCCTCCGTGTATCCTGGTTTGTGCCGGACGTGACGTCTCCGATGTGTGCCGGGACCGGTAGTGACGTCACCGGACGTGATGTCAAGGCCTGGCAGACCGGTCCGACAAAGCCAAGGGAAGCGGCGATATTCACTCCTCTAGTCCTCCACACCAAAGTGCAATACTGGGCAATGAACCTGCTTGTCCCTGCTTGTCCCTTAATGTCCAGAGAATAAAAGAAATAGCCCTACGCGTTTCGTGTGTCTAAGGAAGGTCTGCCAGGCCTTGACGTCACGTCCGGTGACGTCACTACCGGTCCCGGCACACATCGGAGACGTCACTTCCGGCACAAACAGGATACACGGAGGAGCACACGGCGTTCTTGGTGCTCTGAGGACTCTCTGCACGTGGAGCCAATATTCTACCATCCTATGCCAGTAACCTTCTGCCGTCCTGTGAGTGTCACTCAGGTTTTACCCAACCGGATTGGCATTCCCATTACTGTCCAGCCTTTTATAATCTAGTTATATTAAACTACCTTTTACTGTTAGCTTTGCTTCTGTGTTTGTATGTCTTGTTAGTGTTGTTAGTCAGTCTGTGAGTTCATATCTGTGTGAAAATTCATAACAGTGTTGCACTAATCATCTCTCTTCTCATTCCATGTTCCAATACCACGAACAAAGTCCCATCAGGTCACCTCAAGACTAAGGGACAGCAGATCATTTTGGGACTCAAATCACTTCCACTGGACATTCAGGATTCCACCTAATTGGACTAATTAGGCGCCGGTATCTTTTTGTTTTATGTTGTCACCCATGATTCCAAATGGTCCATCTGGTCAAGACCTGGCTCAGCGGAGGAAATTTCTCTTCTGATTGTTTGGCACCCCGTCCTCTATGATTTCAGATAGAGGCAGAGGTCCTAAACAAGGCTCCACAGTTGTTCATGGTTGGTCTCAGTGTCTAGAGGCTAACTGGAAAGTCAAGTGTGGACCAGAGGTGGACATCCCGTTATTTGGATTGACAGACGGATCAAGGCAGCATCTAGGGTAAACAAGCTTCAGCAGCACCCTACACCTAGTGAGCTAAGAGTTCCCTGTACCCCGAGTTTGTGGTGAGTTTTGTACTGTGTTGCTCTATATTGGCTCCGGTCAGAATAAACCTTCATTTATTAACCATCTCATTCTGCCTAGTGTTTGCAATCCTTGGGTAAAGTCTAGTCTACCATGACAGTCTGTTTTAGACCACGTCAGAACTTGCAAGAAGTTTCACATGAGAACAGTTCTGAAACCAAAAGGATACCTAAACTTTCACCTTTTTTTAAGTACTGTAGGTTGAAAACTTATCAAAAGAAGCAGACTGTTGTTCTCAGAAGCATACCTAGTACGTGTCAAAAAGAGGCATTTCACAATAATACTGCCTCAGGGAAAAGAAAGTGATGCGTGGGAGAGGTTCCTGTGAAGGTTCCAGTGAGAAAGTGTTTGGCTTTATTACCTGGTTTATGCCTAATGAGATGTAAAATACCCATGGTAAAGTTGGGAACTTGATCGTGAGGTTGTGTTATCAACTGAAAAAAAAAAATAGAAGGTTAAGCCCCAAAGGGATTTAGCCTGAGAATAATAATAAGGTTAAAACTCAGTGATAAATGCATTAAAAAAAATATCTAAATATTTATTAACACAACATCTTATGTTAATACCACAACTGCAAAACATGTTTACAGTATTTAAAGATTACGTATAGGGGAATGCACCTTTTAAAGGATCAGTCTTGCAGCAAGCCCCTGGGAATAATCATACAATCAAGTTACCATGTTAAAGTATGATACGTTTTACCCTATGCATAAATTCATTACATCAGTACAAGATATATTGGTAATTTGAGATTCACATTGGCATCCCTGGCAAACAGGGTCTTTTTATCTTCTACCTCTTAAAATTCAGAGGTATATTTGATGCAAGTACAGTACTTAAAATGTAATGATTCCAAAAATTCTCAAAACAGCATTTCTCACAATTTTATTTTTTACATTTATTTTCAGAATCAGAAAATTGAAAGTCTTTCACAAAGGAACGGAGCTATTCTCAGCTCCGGGGACCCCTTCTTTACTTGGAAAGTTACCATTGACTTTGTAGTGAGTTTTCTTCTGTAATCAATATGGATACCGGGTCAGCCTCCCTGCCACAGGTCTATAGGAAGTGTGAATGAATACGTTAATTGCAATGAAATTATGTTTTTCAATGTGGCTAAACTGGAAGTATTCTGACAAATTTTCTGCAACCTTAAATGTACTTTCTTACAAAGTAAGAATTGGAGGAAGTTCAAAGTTTTAAAAGCCATACTTGTCCTGAATAGTTGCAGATTTGTTGAAGGTTGTGATACCTTTTTATAGTACTGATACCCTCCTTGCCCGGCTCTAACGGAGTTTACATCAAATTGACTATATACTGTACATGGCAGTGCTCAGTCTCTCATACCTGTTCAGGGTGCTGGGTAGGTGCAGGCTGAGCATGGATGCTTGAATGTAACAAGGATGTGCACCAGGAACTTTAATAAAACATTTAGGCCTGGATACATCAAGTTGCCGTAACTTAAAAATGGGGTATTGTCCCCCCAAAAAGTACCTTATTTTTATCGTGCAATACCTCAACATTGCACCGCTAAAAATAAAGCACTTTTTATGGAATCCGGTAAAAATATCAGATCGGTTCACACAAAGGCATGTAAAATATATATATATATCAAACACACAAAAAAGTATGCTGCGCTACACTATATGTAAGTGGTTAAATCAGACCCCAGATAGCACTGACAGATTGGGTATTAAAAATGTGCACCCAGAAAGTCAGAAATGAAATAATTAATGTAACATGATGGTGCTGGGGGATAAATACAAATATAAAACACACAGTAGAAAAGGACAAAGACAATCCCCTAAGATAGCACTCTAAAATATACCACCAAAATAAACAGATAGAATATAGCAAAAAGACCCGGATGCTCTGTCAGAGTAGAAAATGAACAAGATTTTATTTCTGAAGCAGCAAGACACACTAACTTAAAAACATAAACATACTAATGGCAGCTATAATATATAAGTGGTGACTCTCTAAAAGTAAATGCTATTGAATAAACCAAAAACTAGAATGTGTCTAAATAATCATGTAATATAAATTGACACAAAAAAGCTGAATGGGACAAAAAATGAAAAAAATAATTAATTAACCCTTAAAGCAAATAAACCTTGCTACAAAATATAAAGTGTAACTAAAGGCATAAGGAAAAGTATGAAATCAATAACCCTATATACATAAAAAATGTATATAAGCAAAAATATAACTTAAAGCCAAGGGAAAAACACAGGGGAGAAAAAAGAAATAACCAAACTCATACCCTGAACAGCAAGTACAAAAATATAATTAATACTCAAGCAGCATGGAAACATAGAATAACTGTGATCGTAGCACATGAACAAACAGGAACATGATTGAGCAAAAGTGCAAGGCGCCAATGCTGGAAAATGTTGCTAGCACACATGAGTGCAAAAACCACGAGGACCAGTGATACCAAACAGCAGGGGAGATAATACTCAGCTGTTACTAGATAGCGGAAAGGATCAGTCCTCAGTGGTTAAGTTCCAATGCTTGCTCGTGAAAAGTCTGAAAGAATCCATAGTTGCTGCATCAAGCGGCTAGGAGTCACGCCAGAAAAGTCAAAATATAGCTGCCAAGAGCTAAGACTCTACGCGTTTCGCCCGTCGGTGGGCTTCATCCCGGAGTGATTAAAGACAAGTGAGGGTAAGCTAGTCTTTATAGAGAATCAGACAAGTACTCACAGCACCTCCCAGACCCCGCATCCAATAGCAAGTGCAGAGCTCGATTGGTGGCGTCACATACACTGGTGCAGGCAGTAAGGTAATCAGTGTCAATACCTCAGGCAGAGGGAATCCCAGCCGTTGTGATTGTTCAAAATGCACATGCGCACAAGCTACACCGGTTCGCATCCCTCTTTCAAAGCCATAACTGACGTCATCAAATCATCAGGGACACACATTATCAAAGAGAGCGCCTCCCAAATCCCGCATTCAATAGCCAGTGCCGAGAGTGATTAGTAGCATCACATACACTGGTGCCGGCAGTGAAGTAGTCAGTGTCAATACATCTGGCAAGGGGAATCCCAGTCGTTGTAATTGCTCAAATGCACATGCGCATGAGCTACACCAATTCACATCCCGCTTACAGTGCCACCACTGACGTCAACAGATCACCAAGGACTGATATAGATAGCAGATTCAGTTCATTATCAAGACGACTGGTGCAGGCAGTGAAATAATCAGTATCAATACATTTGGCAGAGGGAATCCCAGTCGTTATAATTGCTCAGCTGTACATACGCATGAGCTTCACCGGTTCGCATCCCGCTTTCAGTGCCATAACTGACGTCATCAAATCATCAAGGACTGATATAGATTGCATATTCAATTCATTATCAGGACGCTAGTGGTCAAAAATAAGAGAGACAAAAGATGTTTAAACATTCAGAGCTAGAATACAGCATAAAAAAATATTTTTTCTAATGCAAGAGTCAGAAAAGAAAGCAGAGAAAAGAGACCTATAATACATCATAAAGAGCAAATATGAAATAGATAGCTATAAGTTAAAAAGATAAATAGTAAAACAGAGAAGGGGAAATCACAAAGAAACAGCAGAAAGGACACATAGCTCAGCACATATTTACAGATAACCAAAGTTTTTGCTGAGGAAATTAGCACAATGAAAAACTACAGTAACATAGCAAACCCAAGGGAATCATTCATTCCCTTGGGTTGCATAGTGTTAAGAAGAACGATCCAGCGGTATTCCTTTTTAAGAAGTGCCTTTTCTAAATCCCCACCTCTGATGCCCAAAGATACTTTATCCAAAGTAAATGCTGAAATACATGTGTCATTAGAGGCATGACACTGTAAAAAGTGTCTTGCCACAGATGTGATTTATATATATATATATATATATATATATATATATATATATATATATATAAGTTCTTCAGTATTAGGTGATACCTTTTTTATTGGACTAACAATTTATGTCATAGGACAAGCTTTCAAGAGTTCTCCTCTCTTCTTCAGGTCAGCAATAAATTGTTAGTCCAATAAAAAAGGTATCACCTAATACTGAAGAACTCATTTATTCTGCACTATCGCAACTGGACTAACACGGCTACTTTCTGCTTTATATATATATATATATATATATATATATATATATCTACTATATATTTCTGAAATGTCTGTATGTTTGTCTGCATGCCCTGTGTCCCTAGGGCCAATCGCATTGCACCTTTGGCCTGTCACTCCACCTCAACACTGTCCCACCCCTCACCACACTGTCCCACCCCTCACTGACTCTCATTGGCCTTCGGCCAACACCACTGCCACACTGTCCCACCCCTCACTGACTCTCATTGGCCTTCGGCCAACACCACTGCCACAATGTCCCACCCCTCACCCCACTGTCCCACCCCTCACTGACAACACTGCTCTGGGGCGACCTCTCAACCCACAAAACCCTCACCGCCTGTAGCGCAACACTGCCTCTTACAAACACCCCCCTCCACCACCACCCCCCCCAACCTCATGCACCCCCCTCCACCACCATCCCGCCCAACCTCATGCACCCCCCTCCACCACCACCCCCCCCCAACCTCATGCACACTACGAACGCACGCCACAGCTCTCCCGCTACTGCAGCCCATCACCAACCCCCCTCACCCAAACATACACCCCCCCTCACACGAACAGCAAACGCACGCTGCTGAACATACAACGCACGATGCTCCATCACCCCCCCTCACACGAACAGCAAACGCACGCTGCTGAACATACAACGCATGATGCTCCATCAACCCCCCTCACACGAACAGCAAACGCACGCTGCTGAACATACAACGCATGATGCTCCATCACCCCCCCCCCTCACCCGAACAGCAAACGCACGCTGCTGAACATACAACGCATGATGCTCCATCACACCCCCCCCCCCTCACCCGAACATCCCCGGAGCACACCCAAAACTACCCCACCCCCCTCACCCATACATCCAACGCACGATGCTGCTCCGGAGCCCCTCACCCCCAAACCCCCCCCACCCACACACACTCACCCGAACATCCACCGCACGATGCTGCTCCGGAGCCCCTCCCCCCTTTGTCCGCCCCCCCCCCCATCACGTGCGCCGCCCTGCACCGGCTCCGGACGGGAAGCGAGGCCCTCCTACCCCAGCCGCTCCCTTACCTCCCCGGCGCTACCTCCCGCTCAGGTAAGGCCCGCCTCAGCTTATGGCGCCAGTAACAGCCTCGCGCCTCAGGCCCACCCGCGCAACCTCGCGCCTCAGGCCCACACAGGCCCCACACACAGGGCGCTTCCTGCCGCCGCCTGCACGCGCCTCACTCAGCCGGACGGCACATCGGGGGACCAAGCGGGCGCCGGGGGGGGGAGCGCGAGTCACGGGGGGGGAGAGCGCGAGTCACGGGGGGGGGGAGCGCGAGTCACGGGGGGGGGAGCGCGAGTCACGGGGAGGGGAGCGCGAGTCACGGGGGGGAGCGCGAGTCACAGGGGGGGGGAGCGCGAGTCACGGGGGGGGGCGAGCCAAGAGTCACAGGGAATGGGGGGGGGGAGTCACGGGGAAGGGGGGGAGTCACGGGGAGGAGGGGGAGTCACGGGGAGGGGGGAGGGGAGTCACGGGGAGGGGGGGGACATGAACATACATTAATTATGACAATACATATGCCCACTGCTCTCCTTCCCCCCCACACCCCTTCCCACCCCCCACTCCCCTTCCCCCCCCCCACTCCCCTTCCCACCCCCCCCTCCCCTTCCCCCCCCCCACTCCCCTTTCTCCCCCCCTTTCTCCCCCCCCTCCCCGCTCCCCTTTCTCCCCCCCTCCCCGCTCCCCTTTCTCCCCCCCTCCCCGCTCCCCTTTCTCCCCCCCTCCCCGCTCCCCTTTCTCCCCCCCTCCCCGCTCCCCTTTCTCCCCCCCCTCCCCGCTCCCCTTTCTCCCCCCCTCCCCGCTCCCCTTTCTCCCCCCCTCCCCGCTCCCCTTTCTCCCCCCCCTCCCCGCTCCCCTTTCTCCCCCCCCTCCCCGCTCCCCTTTCTCCCCCCCTCCCCGCTCCCCTTTCTCCCCCCCTCCCCGCTCCCCTTTCTCCCCCCCTCCCCGCTCCCCTTTCTCCCCCCCCTCCCCGCTCCCCTTTCTCCCCCCCCTCCCCGCTCCCCTTTCTCCCCCCCCTCCCCGCTCCCCTTTCTCCCCCCCCTCCCTGCTCCCCTTTCTCCCCCCTCCCCGCTCCCCTTTCTCCCCCCCCCTCCCCGCTCCCCTTTCTCCCCCCCCTCCCCGCTCCCCTTTCTCCCCCCCCTCCCCGCTCCCCTTTCTCCCCCCCTCCCCGCTCCCCTTTCTCCCCCCCTCCCTGCTCCCCTTTCTCCCCCCCCCCGCTCCCCTTTCTCCCCCCCCCCGCTCCCCTTTCTCCCCCCCCCGCTCCCCTTTCTCCCCCCCCCCGCTCCCCTTTCTCCCCCCCCGCTCCCCTTTCTCCCCCCCGCTCCCCTTTCTCCCCCCCCGCTCCCCTTTCTTCCCCCCCGCTCTCCCCTTTCTCCCCCCCATGCTCCCCTCTTTCTCCCCCCCGCTCCCCTTTCTCCCCCCCCCGCTCCCCTTTCTCCCCCCCCGCTCCCCTTTCTCCCCCCCCCCGCTCCCCTTTCTCCCCCCCCCGCTCCCCTTTCTCCCCCCCCCCCGCTCCCCTTTCTCCCCCCCCCCGCTCCCCTTTCTCCCCATCCCGCTCCCCTTTCTCCCCCCCCCTTCTCCCCCCCCGCTCCCCTTTCTCCCCCCCCGCTCCCCTTTCTCCCCCTCCCCCCTCCTCCCCTTTCCCTCCCCCTCCTCCCCTTTCCCTCCCACACCCTTTTCCCCTCCCACACCCTTTTCCACTCCCACCACCTACCCCCCCTTCCACCCTTCCCCCCCTCCTCCACCCCTTCCCCGCCTCCTCCACCACCCTTCGCCTTCCTACCTGCCTCCCCGCCTCTGCTTTCGCGCCCACCCGCCTTACTCCGCCCGCCTCTGCCTTTCACCCACCGCCTCACAGCCGCTGCATGCACTCAACAGACACCCGCCACACTCGACACATACCTGCCGCCACACACACCTGCTGCCTCCCGCCCCTACGCACCGACATCACTGACCCACCGCCTCACACCCTAGCAGGACCCCCACTCACAGACAGCACTCACAACCCACGCGCCACCCGCCGCCTCACACCCTAGCAGGACCCCCACTCACAGACAGCACTCACAAGCCACACGCCACCCGCCGCCTCACACCCTAGCAGGACCCCCACTCACAGACAGCACTCACAACCCACACGCCACCCGCCGCCTCACACCCTAGCAGGACCCACACTCACAGACAGCACTCACAACCCACGCACCACCCGCCGCCTCACACCCTAGCAGGACCCACACTCACACACAGCACTCACAACCCACGCACCACCCGCCGCCTCACACCCTAGCAGGACCCCCACTCACACACAGCACTCACAACCCACGCACCACCCGCCGCCTCACACCCTAGCAGGACCCCCACTCGCAGACAGCACTCACAACCCACGCGCCACCCGCCGCCTCACACCCTAGCAGGACACACGCCTCACATTTTTACATCTGTTATGTCACCAAAATATACATTGTACTGTGGTGTGTTTACAATAAAACATTTTTAAACAACATCGTATTACATTTTATTCCATCTTTCTTTTCAATATTATTATCCAACCTTTCCAACATACAGTCACCTATTGTTCCACGATTTATAAATAATACTACCTATTACGAATTTACATCCCGGGCAACGCCGGGTCTCTCAGCTAGTATATATATATATATATATAGTGCAGAATAAATGAGTTCTTCAGTATTAGGTGATACTGTACCTTTTTTATTGGACTAACAATTTATGTCATAGGACAAGTTTTCGAGAGTTCTCCTCTCTTCTTCAGGTCAAGCAATACTGATATACAAAGGATTCTATGGCTAAAACAGTGTAGAGAAACAAAAAAAACAACAGATATGTACTGTAGATAAGGTAGGGTGTTAAAAGTGTTTGAAGCCAGGGGACAGTGACAAGGGAAGGTGGGGAGAGGGAGGGATGCTGGGGGTGGGGAGAGAAAGTGTTGATGAGAATGGAGGCAAGCAGGATAATTACAAACAATTTTGATAGGGTGTGAGAAAACCCATGTCCGCATTAAGTCCTTTGGTTTTGGTGTCAAAGAGTCTCATCATTCTGAGTTCAAATGTTTTCCGTTCTTGGGTGCGTTTAAACATTCCATTGAGGATTTTGATTTTTAAATCATTTATGGAATCATCTGGTTGTGAAAAGTGATGTACCACAGGTGAGCAGTATCTTCCTTCTTCGTGATGGAGTATAGAGTGTCTGTGCATATTCATTCTTCCTTGTAGTTTTTGGCTGGTTTCCCCAATGTAGCAACCTTGGTCACATTTGTTGCACTGAATCATATACACTATATTCCTGGATGAGCAGCTGTATGATCCTTTAACATTGAATGTTCTATGGTTGTGACTGGCTGTGGGATCTTGGCATATATGTTTGCAGAGTTTGCAACGTTTGTTGTTGCCCGGTTTTGTGCCATTATCAGTGTCTTTAAAATCGTTGTGAAGTTTTCTGCGGACTAATTTCTGTTTGAGGTTTGATGGTTGCCGGAATGCAAGAATGGGAGGTTTGGGAAAGATTTCTTTTAATGCCGCATCCTCTGCCAGCATGGGTTGCATATCTTTGATTATTTTTCGTATACCCTCTAGGGTAGGGTTGTATGTGGTCACTAGTGGTATGCGTGTGGTAGGTTCTTTCTGTCTGTATTGTAGCAGGTGTTCTCGTGGGGCTTTTAGTGCAGATGTAATAGTTTTGGTAATGGTCTTTGGTTTGTATCCCTTCTGTCTGAATGATTCAGTCAGGGTTGTGAGATGCCTGTTTCTGTCTTCAGTGTCAGAGCATATGCGGTGGAATCTTATAGCCTGGCTGTGTATGATACCTTGTTTTGTATGAGTGGGATGGAAGCTGGAGTTGTGGAGGTAACTGCATCTGTCTGTTGGTTTCTTGTATACAGAGGTGTGTAGTTTGCCATCTTTCAGTGTTACTGTTGTATCTAGAAAGTTTACTAGGTTTGCCGAATAATCCATTTTGAGTTTAATTGATGGATGGAATGAGTTCAGGGACTCGTGGAATTGTTTTAGGTTTTCTTCACCCTCTGTCCATATTATAAACATGTCATCAATGTATCTGTAGTATTTGTAGGGTTTGTAGGGGCATGTAGTTAGGAATCTTTGTTCAAGATTTGCCATGAAAAGATTGGCATATTGCGGTGCCATCTTGGTACCCATTGCAGTCCCCATTAGTTGTAGGTACATTTCCTTGTTGAAGCTGAAGTAGTTGTATGTGAGGATGTATTCTATCAGTTTGGTAATTACATCAGCGCTGTATTTCTGATCCAGGGGAGATGTTGTAAGGAAATGCAGGCATGCCTCAATACCATACTTGTGGGGGATGTTGCTGTAAAGGGATTCTACATCCATGGTAACTAGCAGTGTGTTGGATGGTAGTTGGTTGATGTTGTTAAGATTATTGAGAAAATCTGTGGTATCTTGTATGAAGCTGTTGGTGCTTCTGACTAAAGGTTTGAGGATATTCTCCACTAAGCCTGATATTTGTTCCGTGAGTGTATCCATACCTGTTATAATTGGTCTGCCGGGGTTTCCTGGTTTGTGGATTTTGGGAAGCATGTAGAAGATCCCAACTCCTGGGTTGTCGGGTATTAGTTGCTTCAATTGTGGTTGCAGGTGGTTAGGGAATGTTTGAATGAGATTCATGAGTTGATTTGTATATTCCTGGGTTGGATCATGCATGAGTTTCTTGTAGTAGGTGTTGTCTGTGAGTTGTCTAATGCCTGCTTCTATGTATTTATTTCTGTTCATAAGCACCACTGCGCCTCCTTTATCTGGATCGCAACTGGACTAACACGGCTATTTTCTGCTTTATGTATTGTGACATAGTCCAAAGATATTAGGCAGCTTTCTGCCCGGTTTTAGTTCATAAAGTGCAGGAATAGTGCAAAATTATCCGTTCCACAGCTTCACATTCACCCAGGTTGGTGGATGTAAAATCCAGACCACAGTTTGCAATGTGTCTAGTTCTCCCTCACCTGCTCTCCTAATCACTAGAACAGGTATTTAGAGCAGAGAGGGTTGCTTTTCAGTCTCTCTTCTTAGAGCCTGGAGGCTGGGGGTATCGCTGCTCCCCTGCATCCAGTTTGGGGAGGACGCCCCCTTCAAGTATCGCAGTACCAGAGGATTTGCCTGGACACTTGGGACCGAGTTCCCACCACGAACAGATAAGACAAACAAATGTTTATTGCTGTACTGTATCTAAAAGACTGTATGCTGTATCTAGTGACCCTAAATGAGAGGGCATTGTTTTAAGCTGGGGAACCAGGTTAGTTGGCCCAGCAGCAGTTAGAGAGGCTGATTCTGCTGTGTAGTTAGATCCCTGAATGGGATAGGATTTCTTTATATGATTCATTTTTGTTTCTTAAAGTGACAGTGTTTTCAGTGCTGTCTGGATGCAGGGGGCGTTTTTGGAAGGTTTTCTCTTCTTGGGGGAAAAGGGATCTGAGTACTGCGCTGTTCCAGGCTCTTGCACACCCCAGCCCAGACAATTCCCTAATGATTGGGTTATTACCAAAGCACCCCCGGCATCCAGACAGCAGCCCCTGTCCCTTTAAGTGTACGGGCACACTGCCTGTGAGTAAGGAGGAGGAAGTTAGGCGAGCCAGCCACACGTGCTGTTGGGATGTGCACCCGAAAGACTGCCCCCATCACCGGTACGGTTCCTGTACACCACAGAAGGGATATTGGGCGAGAGCACCGGCAGAGCAGAGTCTGTACTCTGCTAGGACTACCCCTTGCGCCGAGAGGACACTGTTGATACATCGCCTGTTATCACCCTGCTTGTTGTAAGTAGGGTTTTGATTTTACCATCTCCGGACGACCAGCTGTTCTTCATTTGTTTCATTGCTTATTTTATGGCATAGTCCAAGTTTTATTAAATTGTTTTTTAGTTTGTCACTAGTAGTCTCACTGTTTTATGTTTCTTAGTGTTATACTGATTTACCCAGCAGTGTTACGCTATGATTTTTGTCTGTTTTCTTCTTTTTTCTCGTTCCATGGCCTGTCAAGCATGTGTGCAGATTCCTTGAGGATCACAGGACTTACCATTTGAACATTTGGCGCCAGGTTTTCTTTTTTCCACGTTGTTATCTGTTTGTACCAGCAGTAGGTACCAGGCAGCCTACCTATATGTAAAGGATATTTATTTCACTGTTTTATTGTCCTATTGGTGTTTAAACTTTAAAGCTATCACATTTTTTCTTTTTCAGTGTGTGAAATATTATAACAGTGATATGTGTAAACCGCTGAAGGTTAATATCTGAGTGCCTCCTGCCTACACCTGTTAAAGCTGCAGTCCCTTACTGGGATGAAAATAAAGCAGGCAGAAGCCTGAGTTAAACAACATAATGCTTTGTATGATCCGGTTATTCGTATAATTAAACCTAGAAGACTGTGTCGGGAAGATCCCAGACAGACGTCAGCGCTGCAAAAAGGGGGCGTTTGTCACTATATATATATATATATATATATATATATATATATATATATATATATATATATATAAAGAGAAGAGAGAGCGCACACCCCATAGCGTAAAATAGTACATTTATTGGAAAGGGTTGGGGGGATGGGGGGGGGTGAAAATTCACTCACAAGGGTAGGGAAAAAACAAGCAGTATGTGATAAAATCACCACCAATCAGGTCAAACTGCATCCAGATTCCGCAGTCAAACTCTCACTTGAAACTGCTAGATGATGGTTGCTGGTGCAGGACTCCAAAGGCTCAATCAGCAGGCGAATCCAGTTCTTTTAGAGTTAAAACGAAGGATCCTGTAGTTCCTGGCCGCAATATTTGTCCGCGCTCGATACGGCCCGTCTGCACATGCGTGGTGACGTAATTCCGCTTCCTGACGCGTTTCGTCACTGGACAGCGACTTCCTCAAAGGTTGCTTGTGAATCAAGTGCCAGCTACAATTTTATGTCCACAGAGTTGTTTGGCAACCAGTTCGTGCATTATAATTGGTTGAAAAATGGCGTGGAACATCCTATCAGAGCTGGTCTAGCTAGCAAACTGCGATTATAGCTGGCATATTATATTAGGAATACACAAGAGGGGGCTACACATATATTGCAAGATGAAATAGATGACTAAATTGTATACATAAGAGAATATATATATATAAGAAAGAGAACAATGCATTATTAAAAATGTATATAAATCTAGACAATATAAAAATTTAATTAAATATGTATATATAATAAATTATTATTAACACACTAATCAAACAACATTTTATATGTATGTAGCCCCCTGTAAACAGCCTGGGCTACTAAATCTTCCTACTACTGTGATACGTCCTGTTAACCACAGGCCCCAGTAGTAATCATGGGTTTTCCCCCTTGCAAAGCCCTGCCTTGCTTGATTAATACAAGCCTGTCCCTGCTGCGACCCCGAGCCGAGGGGGAGTGTCTTGTTGATGTCATAGGGGCGGGGCTGACCAAACTTAGGTGGCTGTCCCTGCCGGTCAGGAGTCAGTCTACGTCTGTTCTAGTTCAGTCTAAGTCTTGTTCAGTCTAGTGTTGGAGTGTTTTGGCGGGATCGTCAGACCAAGTTATAGAGAGTGTAGCCAGGTTCCTGAGGAGTTAGGGCCTAGTGATCAGTAGGTGGAATGATACGTCTCATCCTGCTTAGAGGGTGAGGGAAGAGCTAGCCCCACCCGTAGCGCTCTTGGTTGCGGGTGGAGGCAGGGAGAATTATATCCTTCAGACCATCCTGTGGCGGACGATTTGGCGGGAGAGGAGGAGGAGGAGTACCGTGTACCTGGGAGACCGTGTGTTGTGCTGCTATTATGTACCTACTATCAAGAGCACAATAAAGACTCTGTTACTTTCATCTGCTGTACTGTGTGAATTCTGGAGTATTCACCCCGGGACCAAGGGGGTTCTTCTATAAGGGTCTCTTCCCACATCCCTGGGAATTATAGGAGATGGAGGCGCTGCACCACTAAATCCATATGGAGGCCACTACCTCAGAAGCCGAGTCCTGTCTCCCCCACAACATCGCGGGAAGCTCAGACCCTCCTGTTCCTCACAGGTATGCACCACCACTCACAACCATGTAACTGCCCCTCACGCACCCTAGATACATCAGTTGAGTCTAGGGGGGGGGGGGGAATAAGGGTTACATGTAAATAGCAGTGTATGGCAATATATATATATAATTGCTCAGCAATTTATGATTTCAAGTGCCTGCCCTAATAGTGATATTATTCATAATCTCTATAGGATATTGTTAATGGCACAAACTGCTCTACACTATGTTATTTACAATAATGAGGTATAAAATTATATAAACTAATGAAAACTGTTATAAATAAAAATGGATAAATTGACTTGATTAATGAATGCTTAATGAATGAACTTGCTAAGTATATACATATTAATTAATTAATTATCATTCAATTGATAAAGAAATAGAAAATGACAAGTTTGTCCAGATTTATTTTGTGGCTATAACTTTTACATGAGCTCTTTTGTATGATTACTACAAAAAAATATTTCATCAAACAGTCCCCCTCTTGTATACTACAGTTTCAGTAAATATGTTGTTCTCAGCTCTAGTGTAAGTCCATTTACTGTAATTACGCTATGGATGAGGTGCATAGCTTTGGGCTGCTTTGTGTGCTGTGACTTGTATTAAGATGTTGTAATTACTTAAATGATGAGATGGACTTGATATTTTGTAAGAATGACTTCATTGCTCTGCAGTGGGATACCAGGTACATAATATAACTACACTACAGTTTGTCATGGCTCACCTTTCCCTATAGTTTGCTTCTGTAGTTTATAAAATCCCATGTTTGGGGTCACAGAGCATGTGCAGACTGGCTGAGAACATCATTCTGAGAATATTGTAATGACATCGCCTGTTCCCGGTCCTCAAAGCTCACGTAGAACTAATGTAAGGATAAAAGAGGGCGTGTACAGAGGGATTTCACCTTTCTCATGCTCCCATCCTGCAGTAACGAGAGAAAATAAATGTCATTTCCAGGAACCTACTGTAAGAGCTGTCGACAGCTGGCTGTTTATTCTAGTTTCAAGGAATAAAGAGACCTGAAGGTCCCCACCACTTCCCAACCTCAGCTGGCCAATCACTAAAAACCGTGAGAGAAAGATCGAAAGAGAATAAAGAAAAAGGAGAAGACAAATATTAAATCAGATAGATAAGTAAATAAAGAGAAACATAGATACATGAACCGATACTGTAAGTGGAGATAGAAAAATTAACAGGCAGAAAAGTCAAGAAATAGATAAATAATTAAGAGAGAGTAATATATGGATAGATAGTAGTATAGAAAAGTATATTGGATAGATAAATAGTATAGATAGTCAGAGAGGTTCATAGATAGAAATGCAGTTAATTAAATAGATAGACAGCCAGAGAAACATATAGATATAATATACATGTACTCAATACTTTCATATTAATTTAGACATAGAGGAAATAGTCTTTAGATAGATAGATACTGTAAGTAGGATCAATAGATAACAAGGTGTCCAGATAGGTAAAGAAGTATAGAATAAGGATGAGATTCACTAAGCTCTGATAAGGGTTATTGCAGCTCGATCACACAGTAACTGGCATTCATCAATAGCAGTTAATGCAGGATCAAGCATGGATACCCCTTATCGGAGGTTAGTCAATCCAGGCCTAAGTATGATAGTGTGAGAGAAGGCAATCCTATGCAGTACAACTGAAATAAGAAGTAAGGAAATATCTATTTTTTTCCAATTAAAGTATACCCAGTACAATATAGATAGGGCACATACAGAATTAAGGAAAGTTCCATTATCTGACAAATAGGCGCACAATCAGACCCAGTCCGATCATTAAAATGGCCCAACAGTAGGGAGCAGAAAGAGTGAATCTACTGTAGTCCCAGTGGTGACGGATGGTCCATCTCAGGAATTAGCCACAGGCTTTGTTTAGGCTTTGTCAGACGAAACCCCTGGTAGGCCGAGCTGTGCGCTTCTGTGACTGGTGCAGAGATTCCTAGAGAAAGCTAAGTGGGCTCATAGCCTACACCCCACACCAAATAGTGTCACAGCAGCACCAAGATAAAACTCTGGATAGTGCAGACTGGCAAGGCTGCACTTACTGTCACAAACTCAACGAGGGATCGCATCAAATTCCTATTTAGCGCAACCAGTTTTAAGTTGACTGGGAGATTGCTGAGGAGGTATTTAGGATTGGCCCTTCAGGACTTACCTAAATTAATCATTAGATGAGAGCAGACATTTGGGAATATTTTTATGAATTCACATCTCATCTATTTGTAGCCATGTATAAAAATGGTATACAGCTCTCTCTCATGCTGGCAGTAAACCTGGTAAGTATGCAGGGTTGCCAGCAACAATCATGGAGGTTTGCCCTCACACCCTGGTGAGGTGTCATATGTAACAAGGGAAGTGACAACATGCTCTGTGTCTACTGTTAGTGACACAGAGGGCTGTCTGTTTCTGAGTCTATATAAGACACAGAACTGCCAAAAAGTTAGTGTGATCTTAGCAAGGGTTCAAGGTCAAGGAGTGTCTGCAGCATTTCAAGGTTGTTAGATTCTGGTGTTAGCTGACTACACACTGTGTTCAGGGACCTGACACAGATGGTGATCTCCCTTAGGGGAGAGGTGAACCAACTCTATTGAGAGAAGAGGAACCTTCTGAAGTTAAGAACTCCAACAGGATGAGCGACTAGCACGACCGCGATGAGGGGCAGTCTGCCTGAAGAGATGCTAATAAAGATGCCCTTGTTCACTACAACCCTTCTGAATGAGTGTGGAGTCATTCTACAGAAGGAGGTATCACAGAGGAGGTCCCCATCAGATACATCCCCCTGCGGCCGCAGAGATCCTGATGGGGTGGAGGCGCTGCATCGTATGTGAGTAGGACTCAAAGCACACTACCTCAGATGCCTGTCATGCTGATATCCCCATACCAACCCAGTGGGAGACTCAGGAGTCCTGTAAGCCAGCAGGTGCACCACACAATACACATCCATGTAATGAGGCTAGTAGACCACAGGGGCCAAGGATTAGGAGGGCCCAGGGAAAATACTGTTACATATTTATTTTTGTGCTGTTGTTTAACCAAATTGTTTTCAAGTACTGTATGTAATCTATTATATTAAATTATTTTTTCTAAAGATCTGTGTGGTTATAACTCCATCCCCCCATTGATCTCTCTTCTCACCTTCCATAAACCAACCCCCAGTGGGTGTATTACTGTAGATAGAGATTGTGAGTGATGTGGTGGGGGCGACTTTGGGTAGTGTTGGAGAAGGACAGACTTCAGGGCTTCTACCTGTGCACTAACCATCCCTATACTCAACCACAACAAAAGAGATCTAGATGATAGATGATTGAATTCATTGCAAAAAATAAGAGTAGTAAATAAAAGAAATGAAAATAAAAATGTTTTGTAAAAATAATATTTTTGGGACACTTGTATTATGACTTTACATGACCCCTTTTGTATGCTCACCAAAGAAAACATATAATTGTTCCCTTGTCCTCCAATTAGCTCAAGTAATGTGTGTTAAAATTGTTTCTTTAGTATAGACCATTTTAACAATACCTAAGGATCAGGTGCACAACTTTCTCTTGGCTATATTTTTGTATTCTTGATGTAACATGTAATAAGATGCTGTAACCAAGTTGAACTTGTTCACATTTAGTAGGGATGACTTCAATGATGTTCTTTCCCGGTAGCTCTTAAACCTGATGCAACACAGGGGAAGCATAACTAGATCATTACACTCCCTTTTATAATATTAATAATTGTTTGTTCTTGTATAGCGCTGCTAGTTTTACATAGCGATTTTACAGAGACATTTTGCAGACACAGTCCCTGCCCCATAGAACCTATCTATCTATATTTCTCAAAGTGTCCTATGTGTCGTTGCCTGTCAGTCTGTATGTGTCTCCCTGTGTCTACAGTCCCTGTGTCTACGGGCAATCGCATTGGACCTTTGGCCCGTCACTCCGCCTCAGGCCAATCCGCCTCAGGCCAATCACATTGCCTCTACCACTTGCCCTCTTGACCCCATTCCCTCCCATCTCCTAAAACCTCTAGCTCCTACTATAATCCCTATGCTCACACACATTTTTAACTCCTCCCTCTGCTCTGGAACCTTTCCATCCTCCTTCAAACATGCAACAGTCATACCATTACTCAAAAACAGCAAGCTTGACCTACCTGTCTTTCTAACTATCGACCTGTCTCCCTCCTGCCTTTTGCCTCTAAACTCCTTGAACGTCTTGTATTCTCTCGCTTGCTCCATTTTCTCAACACCTATTCTCTCCTAGACCCTCTACAATCTGGCTTCCGCACTGCTCACTCCACCGAAACAGCCCTCACTAAAATAACTGACGACCTCCATGCTGCCAAAGACAGAGGTCATTACACTCTGCTCATATTACTCGACCTCTCAGCAGCATTTGACACAGTGGGCCAACCTCTTCTCCTCCACATTCTCCATACTCTAGGTATTCGGAACAAAGCTCTATCCTGGATCTCATCCTACCTCTCCCATCGTACTTTTAGTGTCTTTTCTGCTAACACCTCCTCCTCCTCTATTGATCTCTCTGTGGGGGTACCCCAGGGCTCTGTCCTGGGACCTCTTCTCTTTTCTCTGTACACACTCTCTCTAGGTGACCTAATAACATCTTTTGGGTTTAATTATCACCTCTATACCGACGACACACAAATATACTTTTCAACACCTGACCTTACACCTGCTGTACAAACCAAAGTTTTTGAATGTCTCTCTGCTATATCATCCTGGATGGCCCTCCGCCGCCTTAAACTCAACATGGCTAAAACAGAGCTCCTCATACTTCCTCCCAAACCTGGCCCTACTACCTCCTTCCACATTACTGTTGGAACTACAATCATTCACCCAGTAGCCCAAGCACGCTGGCAAGGGGTCACACTCGACTCCTCTCTCACATTCGCCCCTCACATTCAAAACATTTCTAAAACTTGTCGCTTTTTCCTCCGCAATATAACAAAGATACGCCCTTTCCTCTGTTGCTCGACTGCTAAAACTCTGACTCAGGCCCTCATTCTCTCCCGTCTTGATTACTGTAACCTCCTGCTGTCCGGCCTTCCTGCCTCTCACCTGTCTCCCCTACAATCTATCCTAAATGCTGCTGCCAGAATCACTCTACTCTTTCCTAGATCTGTCTCAGCATCTCCCCTCATGAAATCCCTCTCCTGGCTTCCGATCAAATCCCGCATCTCACACTCCATTCTTCTCCTCACTTTTAAAGCTTTACATTCTTCTGCCCCTCCTTACATCTCATCCCTAATTTCTCGTTATGCACCATCCAGACTGTTGCGTTCTTCTCAAGGATGTCTTCTTTCTACCCCCTTTGTATCTAAAGCCCTCTCCCGCCTTAAACCTTTTTCACTGACTGCCCCACACCTCTGGAATGCCCTTCCCCTCAGTACCCGACTAGCACCCTCTCTATCCACCTTTAAGACCCACCTTAAGACACACTTGCTTAAAGAAGCATATGAATAGCACTGTGGATATTCTCAACACGATACATAAAGCTTGGCCCCCTGCAGACGCACTTACCAGAACTCCCTCCTACTGTCTCTGTACGTTCTACCTACCTACCAATTAGACTGTAAGCTCCTTGGGGCAGGGACTCCTCTTCCGAAATGTTACTTTAATTTCTAAAGCACTTATTCCCATGATCTGTTATTTATATTATCTGTTATTTATTTGATTACCACATGTATTACTACTGTGAAGCGCTATGTACATTAATGGCGCTATATAAATAAAGACATACAATACAATACAATTGCTCCCCTGGCCCACCCGCCCCCGTACACCTCTCATTGGCACTGACACCACGGCCTCAGCCCAATTACATAGCTCCCTTGGCACCACGCCCGCCCCCGCACACCTCTCATTGGCCTGCAGCCAACACACCAACCCCACTGCCACACTCTCCCAGCCCTCACTGAGCTTTGGGAACCGCTTCACAGCACCTAACCCTCACTGCTCTGGGAGACGACGCTTCACAGCTCTCACCTCTCAAACCACAAACCCATCACCGCCTGATACCACCAAAAGAAGGAAGCAGGTACACACTCTTACCTATCTATATATTGTTTTCACCACTGCAACAGCGCACGATCACCTCCACACACCGCACGCTCACAGAGCGCACACCGACGCCCACCCCCTATTAACAACCACACACCCAACAATGCACACCACCACCGAACACACCACACCTCTCCCACTACTGCAGCCCCTCTACCACCCGCACACACTCCTGCCTACCCTGCCAACACCCCTCCCCTTCACCTCAACAGAACACGTTCATCCCCAAAAACACCACACACCCCCCAGCAAACATCACCACCGGACAACGCCCGCATCTCCTCCACTAGCACGCAACACCCCCCCCCCCTCCGGAGGCCGCAACACACCCTAACCTAGCCCGCAAACCCGCCCCCCCCCCCCACACAGCACCCCACCTGACTCCAGTAGCCCGCAACACACTCTGCTACTCACTTTCACGACACCACCGGACAACACAGTCCCCCCTCCGGAGCCCGCAACACACCCTCCCCTAGCCCGCAACACACCCTCCCCTAGCCCGCATCACAAACACTCCCGTGGACCTCAAGCACTCCCGTCGAGCGCAACCCCTCCCGTGCACCCTCCCCTGCCCACAACCGCAACAATACACCAAAACGCACTGACGACGCCACAACCCCTACCTCTGGAGGGCACCCATCACAAACACGCATGTGGAGCGCAACCCCTACCGCAGCAGGGCCCGCATCAAAAACACACATGTGGAGCGCAACCCCTACCTCCGTGGGGCCCGCATCACAACCACGCACGTGGAGCGCAACCCCTACCGCAGGAGGGCCCGCATCCACCACCGTACAGACAAAGCCCTCCTCTAGCCCGCCCTTACCAATAAAAACACTCACGTGCCACCACCACTCACCCCCACCAAAGCCGCACCGAGCACGCAAACACAACACCTCCCGCTGGACGCCACAACCTCCCTCCAGGGACCACACACCTCAACTTCACCCTGCTGCCGCAGCACTGTTTCAGTGTACGCCGCAAGACCTCCTGGATCACGCATGACACACCCCACACAGTCCCGTAGCCCGCCCGGCCAAACCCCACTAAAAACACTCCCGTAGCCCACCCGGCCCCCCCCCCCCCCACAAACACTACCATAGGCCGCCGGCTTCCCCCCCCCAAAGACTCCCGTAGCCCGCCCGGCACCCCCCCTCCAAAACACACCCGTAGCCCGCCCACCACACCCCTAAACACTCCCGTAGCCCGCACGCCCCCCCAAACACTACCGTAGCCAGCCACCTCAAAACACTCCCGTAGCCCTCACCACCCCACAAACCCTACCGTGCCCCTCCCTCCCCCCCCCCCCCGCATCCACCACAACGCCACACGTAGCCTGCAAACACACCAACACCTCCTGTAGCCCAACACACCTCACCTTCAACCTCATGCAACATCACTGCTTCACAAAATAACATAGCACTCATTCCATTTAACAACACCTCCTGACACATGTCTGCTTGCTAAAACAATATAGGATCACAGTGTCCCTTACACACAAACACACACACAACACTAAACCACACACCCCCCACCCCCTCAATCACGTGCCCGCACAACCCCTCTGCCACACCTCACGCCCTCAACCATGCCACATGCCCTCAGCCACGCCACATGCCCTCAGCCATGCCACACACCCTCACCCATGCACTCACACACCACACACACCCTCAGCCACGCACCACGTGCACACACACGCCATCAAACACGCCACGCGCCCTCAGCCACGCACCACACACACCACACACACACACCACCTCACACACATGCACTCACACACGCAACACGCCAACACACACACGCCCTAAGCCACGGCACATGCCCTCACCCACCACACAAGGCCTCACACACACACACAACCCTCATGTGCTGATACGCCACACAAAACAACACTTCCACACACCCCTACCTACCCCCCACACCACAACGCATGCTGCGGCATATTCACCCCACCTCCCCTACACAACGCTTTAACACACACCCACACGGATGCCAAAACACAACAAAACACACTTCCCACCCCAAACACACCTCCCCTTCACCGTGATGCCACAAACACACTACACTCAACACCATGCTGATTTACAAGTGTGCAACACCCCTCCCCTTGCACCTAGACCCGCCACCACCCCAAATGTGCACACCAACACACACCCTACGCTGCCACCACACCTCCCACAGGAAATCAGCTCTTCGATCCAATAAAATAGATTCACAACACAATCCACATTCTGCCGTCTGTGTCATTTCTTGCACAAACTTTCAGCACACCCACACACAACACACACAACACTCACACACACCCACACAACAATCACACAACAATCACACAACACTCAACTCACAAACACAACACACCCTCACCCACACAACACTCAGTCACACACACAACCCTCCTGTGCTGACACAACACACACAACAACCATTCAACACACCCCTACCCCCACAACACACTCAACGCTGCAACACACCTCAACTTCACCGTGGTGACACACACACTACACTCACGACAATGCAGATTTACACGTCTATGCCTCCACTCCCCGACAACAACAAACACCACAACACCCTTCCGTACAACACTAACACACCCCACAAACATGCACAACAACACACCCCCTCCACTACCAGTCCAATGTTCCTTTCAATACAATCAATTAGGAACACAATGCTAATTGGACCTTATGTGTCATTTGGTGCACAAACATTCGTCACAGGCACACACAACACTCACACACTCACACACACACACACACCACTACAGAAAACACACTCACCCACACCACAACACACACTCACCCACCCAACCCACCCTCACTCACCTATCCACCACACATTCACTTACTCACCCACCCAACACTCACCCACACACTCACCCACACACCACACACTCACCCACCCAGAACACACTCACTCATCCACCCACACACCCCACACTCAACCACCCACAACACACACAAGCAACAATCACACACAACACACATACACACACTATTCTGCCACATCACCCACCCACCCCACACTCACTCATCCACCTACACACCCCACACTCATCCACACACCCCACACACAAGCAACTATCACACACAACACCCATACACACACTATTCAGACACACACAACCAAAATTCACAAAACCTCACCCACACCACACGCCCTATGCCACGCCCTCACTTACCACACACACGCACTCAGCCACGCACCACGCGCACACACACACGCCCTCAGCCACAACACACGCCATCACCCACACACCACCTCACTCACGCACTCACACACGCAACACACGCACACACACGCCCTCAGCCACGCCACACACCCTCAGCCAGAAGGCCTCACACACACACCCAACCCTCCTGTGCTGATACGCCACACAAAACAAGACTGCCACACACCCCTACCTTCCCCCCACACCACAAACACCACAACGCATGCTGCGGCATATTCCACACAACTCCCCTACAACACACACATGGACGCACAAACACAACAACACACCCTCACCCCACCAAACACACCTCCCCTTCACCGTGCTGCCACAAACACACTGCACTCAACACAATCCATATTTACACCTCTGGAACACCTCTCCCCTTGCACCTCAATCCGCTGACCTGAAATACACTACTCTCAACAATGGACATAACCATCTTTCACCAAGCCTTTCCAACAATAACAGTTTATGAACTAACAACCGTAATAAGTAACATACACTTAGCAAAATTCTACTCATATACATGTGCTTTCTACTGTTGTTGGTTTACAAACACACTTTTCACAAATATTACATAACATTCACATGACATTAAAACTTTGCAATACACATTATCATACAACATTTACACATACTTATTCACGGTTCACATCCCGGGCAACGCCGGGTCTCTCAGCTAGTAATCTATGTTTTTGGTGGCTGAGGCACAGGGAGATAAAGTGACTTGCGCAAGGTCACAAGGAGACGACATTGGGAATTGAACCAGGCTCCCCTCAGAGCCAGAGTCAGTGTCTTTACTTAGTGAGCCACTCCTTCCTGTTCCTTATTTTAACTACACCTCTTGTCTCCCATTTTACAGTAACATTTTAATTGATGGTTTCTCAATCTCTAAATATATGCAAACTGGTTGAGAACATAATTCAGAGAATATTAGGAAAAGATGGCTTGATCCCATTGTTTAAAGATTGGGCAGTGCTATGGATAAAACAGAGGTGTGTGCATAGGAGTTTCACTGTTCTTATACTAATAAAGAGCCCTGCCCAGCAGTGAGAGGAGAATAATATGTCACAAGAGTAGAAAGTATACCCAGGGGTGCTAATAGGGAGGTTCCGTCTATCCTGCAATCCCGTGTCCGGCATAGCATGGTGTGATGTCTGTATATTCACAAGATTGTTGGAAGCAGTAGAGAGAGCGGCAGACTCGAAAGTAAACTCAAAGTATTAAATAAAACTTTATTTTACATGGTAATAGTATGCATGTATATCTTTATTTATATAGCACCATTAATGTACAAAACGCTTCACAGTAGTAATACACGTGGCATAATAATATATATTCTCAAATAACAAATAATACATAATGGGAATAAGTGCTTCAGACATTAAAGTAAAATTAGGAAAAGGAGTCTTAGCCCCAAAGAGCTTACAATCTAATTGGTAAGAAGGAAGAACGTACAGAGACACTAGGAAGGCGCTCTGGTAAGTGCGTCTGCAAGAGGTTAAGGTCGATGCGCGGTGTATAGTAGGAGGTGGGTTTTAAGGTGGGTCTTAATGGTGGATAGAGAGAGTCCTAGTCAGATATTGAGGTTAAGGGCATTCCAGAGGTGTGGGGCAATGAGTGAGAAAGGTTTAAGGCGGGAGAGGGCTTTAGATACAAAGGGGGTAGAGAGAAGACATCCTGGAGCAGAACGCAAGAGTTGGGATGGTGCATAGCGAGAAATTAGGACTGAGATGTAAGGAGGGGCAGAAGAGTATAAAGCCTTAAAAGTGAGGCGGAGAATTGTGTGTGATACAGGATTTGATCGGAAGCCAGGAGAGGGATTTCAGCAGGGGAGACACTGACACAGATTTAGGAGACAGTAAAGTGATTCTGGCAGCAGCATTTACAGTAGGATAGATTGTAGGGGAGACAGGTGAGGGAAGGAAGGCCAGACAGCAGGAGGTTACAATAGTCGAGACGGGAGACAATGAGGGCCTGTGCCAGAGTTAAGCAGGAGCACAACAAAGGAAAGGGCGTGTCTTTGCAATATTGCGGAGGAAAAAAACTACATATTTTAGCTACATTTTGAATGTGAAAGGAGAATGTGAGTAAGGAGTCAAATGTAACCCATAGGCAGCGTGCTTGTTACATAGTTACATAGTAGATGAGGTTGAAAAAAGTTCAACTATGCTAACTTTAGATGATTGTTATACTGGGTGTATGATAGTGCTTCCAACAGTAATGTAGAAGGGAGCAGTAGGGACAGGTTTGGGAGAAAGTATGAGGAGATCCGTTTTTTACATCTTGTTGGAATTCCTTTTCTCTGCCTTGATCTCCTCCAGACTGACCTAGTTCTCCCTTAATCAGGATGCCCTGTTTAAATCAATCCCAGCCTTCTGCACTACAGAATAGCAAAGGCTATGCAGAACCCTTAAGGTAAAGTCTGACACATACTGTAGTTACTGTAGATACCGGAAGGCTAAAGGAGAAAAACTCTGTATTCCTCAGTATGCTTTAAGTTAATCATTTGTGACTATTAGCAATCAATGTCCCTATCAATGCATTTCTCGGACATTGTTCTGGATATACTCCTTTAGATAACTTTGTCATATGGATACTGTGATGAGATACGTTTCTCTGTTTATACTCTTCTATTAATATTGATTTGCTTCATATGTATTATTATTCATATATCCTCACCCTCGCCAGATCACTCTATAAGACTGCTTTCTTTTAATCTATTCTAGTGCTTTTCTTACTTTTGTTTTTAATACATCGTCACGCATGATTGTCTTTCATCTGTGTTATTTCCAGTAACACACAGTCTCTGCGCAGTTGATTTGCACCGCCCCCCAACTCGAGCGTGTATCATGCCAGCTCATTCATCTCATTGATTCTTGCCATGAGCCAATCAGATTGTAACATGGCGATTTCGCGCCAATAGACTTACACGTCACAGTTAAGCTGGAGGCGGGGGGGCGCCTATATCGGCTGCTGCAGATGCAGTTTGTAAAATATTCTCTTTGACAAAGGGCGATGGCCCGAAACGCGTAAGAGTTTTACTGATCCCACACCATGATGTCTACCATGGATTAAAGGATTTTTATTCACTATATCGGTGTCTAGCCCCCTTCTTCATATGCTGTGCTCCGTTTTTCCTCCGTGGAATCTCTCCTGCTTTAAGTTAATCGTTTGTGACTATTAGCAGTTGCTGTAAATATATATACAGTATACAGTACTATATACTATACAGTACACTGCTTTGGTTGTTAATCAACAACTAGGTTTTTAACCTGGGAATATCAGGTTCACGCAGAGGTTAGATGGTTTCTATGTGTTTTGAGAATCGCACTGTACTGTATGCCCTAATTTACCTGCAGCTCTGCACAGCTTTCGGTACTGTGGCCAAACAAGCCCTGGATGATGTTATCAGCCAGTCTATGCATGTTCTGTTCTCAGATATTAGTGATGCTATAGAGGGACATGGGAGCCATAAATAGCTTCAGGAGTGTAATTACAAATTGTTTTTCTAGGTCACTGTTTTTCTGGTAATTCTTGCATTCTATCAATCCATTTTATACAAATGGAACACAACATGTACTGTAATTGATTGCAACATCTTGATACATGTTTCATCACATAGAGCATGGGTAGAACTGGCTCTTGATTGCTTTGTGTCTGGGTTTACTGTGTTTACAGTAATGGTCAAGTAAAGATCAGGATCAGCAATATATATATATATTTGCATAGCACTTTGGCTACGTGTTATATTTAGTAGAAAGCTACTCTGAGAGACATTTAGAAGACAACGGACGAGCGCAGCCTCCAATTTGGGAACTCTGGCAGCAGAGTTGCATAGTCGGTGGGAATGCAGAGGTTGAGGCAGGCGGAAGACAGGGTTGGTCGAGGTACGTAGCCAGGTCTGGTAACGAGGAAGACAAAAAGGTAAGAGCGTTGCATGTACTCAGCATGAACTGAAACTTTGCTTGGCAACTTCCTGCTTACAGGGCGAGCTAGAGCAAAATCCGGGTTTTTCGAGTCCGGACCGGGGACGGATTTTGCAAAACCTCATAATGATATAGTGGAGAGACATTCAGAGACTAGGGTCTGCACAGCTGGTGTAAGGTCAGGATTGAAAAGTAGATGTGTGTCATCAGCGTAGAGGTTATATTTCAAACAAAGAGATATGACAAGGTCACCTGGAGAGAGTGTGTGAAAAGAGAAGAGGTCCAAGGACAGACCTCTGAGGTACGGCCCTGTTACATACCCCCACAGAGAGATCGACATAGGAGGAGGAGGTGTTCATAGATGAGACACTGAAAGTGCAATGGAAGAGCCAAGAGGTCATTAGTTATTTTGGTGAGGGCTTTTTTGGTGGTGTGAGCAGTGTGGAATCCCGATTGTAATGGATCTAGGAGAGAATAGGAGTTAAGAAAATGAAGCAAACTAAAGAATACAAAGTATTCAAAGAGTTTAGAGGCAAAAGGCAGACCAAGATAATTACAGTGGTTACAGGAGAAGAAAAGTCAGTGCTATCTGGGTCCATCTGATTACTGATCAAGACAAATTCTCCTTGATCCTGATCTTTAAGTCTTCTTATCCAGCAGCAACCACTAATGAATGTAAAGCAGTAGAGTGAATGTCCCAAATTTGTAGCAACATAAAAACTCAAACTGGCTGGGACTGCAAAACTCTTGAGCTTGGAGACAGCTTGTCTTTTTATGAAGTCATGGTGATGAAAGGGGCAGCCTGACAAGTACATTAATGGTTAAGCCAACAGGTTGCCCCTACCCATCTATTTTGCGGCCTATGCTATAGGTTAAGCTGGTCATTTTAGGTAGCCCAAAAAAAACTTGGGCAGGTGAAGGGCTTCTGAACACTGGGGTAATGCGTGAAGATGTGGATTCCTGCCGGGGGAGCACGTACTTCAAGAGCGGAGGCAGTGACCATCACCGACAGTGGGGCGCCTATCTCTGCAGGAGGCATCATGCTGAAACTGGGTACCGATGCCTGGGTCCTAGCCCACTGGCTCGATTCCCATTGGTCAGTTTGAATGTAAAACCTCTCCTTAATCCCACCGCTGTGGTCTGCGCTAAAGCACTGTCACCCTCCAAAGCCCTGATTGGCCCATCTCGGACGACCCTCAGCCTCTGATTGGCTCAGTGAAAACAATATCTTTGGTAATTGGCCGGCCCCCGGTTTTTCATGCTCCAGATAGAGGCCAAGAAAATATGTACGCAAACACCTATCCGAGTTAAATTTTAGGTTATCAGGGGGTTTATAGCTAGTCTTGGTGTCAGAGACTAGCGGGAAATTTGATCCCAGAACTGAGAGGCTAACATCCCAATTACTTGGATACATTGGGGCGGATGGATTGTGGAAGACTGCCTGGGTAAACTAGCTACGGCAGCGCCCAGCACCTAGGATTCCCCCTGTAATCCTCTGTTTTGGTGAATTGAGCCTGTGTTTGTGCATTGTGTTGCTCCTGTTGGCTTCAGCCAAAATAAGCCTCATCTATTTAACGCCTTCATTCCTTTTGGTGCTTTTGCGATCCCTGTGTAATCATCTGATCTCCCGTGACAGTCATCACAAGCATGTCAGGTTGCAGAACAATGCCCTCTGGTATGATCACCACCCACCGAGCCTCAAAGTCCTGCTACACAGTAAATGTTTTCAATGATCACATGTGACCCCATCCGAATCCTGCCAAGTAGAATTAACCATGTCCCTGCTGGCTTGTTCCAGGTCAGTTAATTAGAGTTGGCAGCCATACTTAGTCAATTCAAAGTATTATATAAAAATAGGGCTCAGTCTATAGTTAAAGAACATTTCTAAAACACAGTTTTTTAATACAACATAAAATCGAAATATCTTCAAGTAACAACTTCCTAAGTATATTTATATTTTATATTTAAAGTGAATGAATGCTCTACAGCGATAAATTGAATCCTAATGGTTACATTGCCAGTTAGGAGCCGTCTATCAGCTTTGGTATGAGATTTCCTTTCTTGGCTGAAATAAACATTCCACAGAGAAGGGATATTCAGTCTAGTACATTTGTGCATTTCTCTCGTCACCAGTAGAGATTTCCGAACCTTTCACATGAGGTCGTGAACCATGGGAAATGGGACCATTCGTAGTCACCGCTTGGTCAGGGTTTGCAGATGATTCGGTATTAGGTCAACGTGCATTGCAATTTTACTTAATATGCTAATTTGTTCAATTCTTTCGCTTTTGAAATCCTCTAAAATAATTAGATTCAATTACTACTACAAATAGGGCGCACACACAATGTTTCGCTCACTCTCTGGTGATATTTCACTAATATGGCAACATTATTAGCCCTTTGAGGCATGGTGAAATGTATCGCAGGAAATCGAATTTGGGGGTGGGGGAATGCTTTCAAATTCGTGAAAGCATTTCGGACAGTTAAACACATCTCTAATCTCCAGCGGTAGCACTAATTATTTACAGTATCTGGTTTCGCCAATTCGCCATCGCCTCTGCTGATGTTCTCTCACTGTCCACGGTTTAAGTTTTCATAAAACAGAGTGTGAAATAGCAGCCTGTCAATGACAGGCCAATGACAGTCACTTGCATGCTAGCACCTGCAGCCCAAAATGCTCTCCCAAGCAAATTAAATACTTTTAAACAACAAATTAAGAGAAATGTTTAACATTTGAATATTGAACGATCTTAAGAAGCTGGTGTGTGATGGACAGTGTTGAAAGTATTGACTCTCTTGGAATATAATGGCAAACCAACCACTGATTGCTGGAGGTAAACGCCGGTACACTCTGCTGCCTCGTTCGCTTCCGCGTACGTCATGCCTACGTCATAATTATTCCTGATGAAGCAATAGCAAACGAGTAGAATCAGCTGTTGGAGAACCACTGAACCATTGAGGAACAATATGGGATGGTGCTGGCAAGCTGCAGAAGCCGAACGATCAGGGGAGCTTTTTCTGCCCCCAATCGAGCCGTCAGAGGACGTGACGTAGGCGTGACATACGCGGAAGTGAACCAGGCAGCAGAGTGTACCGGCGTTTACCACCAGGAATCAGCGGTTCTCTCCAATGAATTGTTCTTGAATGCCAAATGTGAGTGCATTATTCATATATGTTCTATATGTGCAATAAACCCTTATTGTATTACACTATTGTGCGCTCTTTCTTTTCTCTTACTCCCTGGGAGGAATGCACAAGGATTTTACCTTATAAACAACATAGCGGGCACACTATTCAAAGACCACCATCTATAAGGCTTCCACCTTTTGAGGGCGTATACAAGGGCTCCTATCATAGAGAGATGGATCTCTGATATGCCTACTTAAACCAGAAGGAATTTGTGAGTGAAACCGACACAGATATTTTTGGATATAATCATTTTTATTACCATCTGCACTATTATTTGTATTTTTCACATATATCACCTTGAGATCTACAGCGCTCTCCTTACCTGGAAGACGACGCGTGAATTTACTGGACCTGGACAGTCCATTACAAGGGTGTAGAGCTGCTGCATTTATTTACTTTGTACCTAACGATATACTGTCACACTGTGCACTTTCTAGTGGTGAAGGTTTGGATACTCACGTTTAGTTTTTGTTAGATATATTTAGAGTTTGTTTCACTGTTTTAGGTGTCATCACTATTAGGTCACTTGATATTAGTTATTATACTAAAAATAGACGCGCCCGGTTCCATTTTTTTCTGTTTGTACAGTTTTTATGTGTGTAGCCAGTTCACCCCTCTCACCTTGCGACCCCCATCCCCTCCGTGGCCAGGATCGATGGCGGGTGCTGCCGGAGGCAAGCGGCAGACCCGACGGCCATTCCGGAGGGTGGGGGCCGAGCAGGGAGCGCACCGGAGTGCAGGAGATCTCCGGCGGCTCTTGCGCAGGGCGCCGCCATGTCGCGCCGGTTCGCGCATGCGCGGTAAGCCCCCGGCGGCCCGAGATAGTCGCACATGCGCAGGGCTAGCTAGCAAGTCCAGGCAGCCTTTAGAAAGTCGCGCGAGAGTAAGGACAGGTAGGGAGATGTTGTGGCGGCCATTAGGGGTTAGTACAGGCGCAGGGAAGGCGCGCACGCGGCCCCAATGTAATTACAGGCGCCCCAGGACTACAATTCCCATAGGGCCTAGCGAGGGAGGCACCAGGTGCCTCATAGGAGCCAATAGGGCTGCAAGACTGCCAGGATAAGAAAAGGATACATTTCACGGGCTTGCAGGACGTGGGCAGTCAGAGTCAGGAGCAGCCCAGGGAAGGAGGTAGGGTGCAGGAGTCAGGGACTCCCTGCACTAGGCCAGCGGCCCTAAGGTCCAAGTTAGCCCTGATTCCCCACCAGGTTAGTGAGTGTTGCCAGGGACAGTCTCAGGTTAGGGACCCCTGTCACTTGCTGTAGTTAGAGCTGGGGAATAGAAAGGGACAAGTGGGCTGAGTGTTAGTCTGCAGAGCGTTGCTGCAGGCATTAGGTGAGGTAAGCGACGTGAGACAACTGGGGGGTTTCATAATGGTACCCAATCCAGGGAGCCATAGCCCAGGTCCGCGTTGCGCGTAGTATGAGGCAACTGGGGGGTTCATAGCGGTAACCAATCCGGGGAGCCATGGCCCAGGGCCCGTGTTACGAGTAGGGTGGGTGCAGGGACCTACCTGCATAGGATAGGCAACCCCGCAGGCCCTAGGAGTTTTCCTTAAGCCACTTAAGGTTGCTGTGATATAGGGACGGCCTATAGTACAGTGTGTGTCATGTTGTTATAGTGTTAGTGTTAGGTAGGGACTTAGCGGACGCTGCGGGTTCCAGGGAAGGAGTTCGGGCTCAAGTCGGGGCCACAGAGAATATCTTCAGGTTGGGATCAGACGGAATCATCACGCGTCTGACCCTTTGTGAAGTTGTTGCTGATCCGAGCACCGGAGTGCTCGGCAGGTACTATACAGTTATAAGTGCACCAACGGGCCCTTAGTATAATTGTGACTGTGCAGTCACCCATTGCTTCTCTCTGCAAGAGTGCGGGACATTGGGTGGGACTCTATGGACACTGGGTGGGATCACCTGGTGTTGGGAAAGCGTCCTGCGCGATGCAGTGGTAAGTGTCTCCTCTAGAGAGGGACACCGGTTATGTTGGTATTGTCATGATATGTGTTATCTTATGTTCCTAAGTAAATAGTATTAGTTATTATACCTCACCGTGTATGTGATTATTGTGATTGTCCTGCGAGGAACCACTCCCCCTGTGGTGGGAGCCATCGCAGGTGGAGGCGCTGCACCGAGTAAGTGGTTACCCCTAGTATTATAATTGCCCCAGGTTCCCCGTGGCGGAAGCTCAGCCCTCCTGCGAGCCAACAGGTAAAGCACCACACACCTGGTAACATTGTATGTTCCCTTGCACCCCACACTATATCTGCGATTGGGGGGGGGGGAATACCCGTTACATGTGATATACCTACTTGAATGTCCTTGCGGACTGCAATATGTTGGCAGGACCGGTAGGACTTTACAGAGAAGACTCTACGAACATGTCTATAATATAAAAAGAGGACTTACCACCCATAATGTTTCAAACCATTTCAAAATGAAACATAATCAAGATCCTTAAGGTTTGAAATGTTTAGCTATAGAATGCACAATCAACCAAGTTTCAAGACGAGAATCCTATTGGATTTTCGATCT
Source organism: Ascaphus truei (assembly GCF_040206685.1). Lineage (NCBI taxonomy): Eukaryota > Metazoa > Chordata > Amphibia > Anura > Ascaphidae > Ascaphus > Ascaphus truei. The sequence goes on along the minus strand of NC_134492.1, from coordinate 39,294,154 downwards.
GAAATCATTGGTCCCTCTAGGGTTAAATATCGAATTTGATTTAGTATCTTTTTTGAAAGAATAAACCCTTACAAATCAAATAGGAGGGTTTCAGTATTGTATGGTTTATCTATTGTTTCCATTAACAATTAACACCTATGATATATGGTTAGAGGATATTACTAAAACAACTAATCAGTTTTGTAGTAGCGATATGTCATTTATTGAGACTCGGTAACAGACATTAATGATTGGTTCAGTAGTCTAGATTCTAACATTCATAGTTTCATATTTCTACTCTACCAATAGTCATGAGTTTAATGTTATGGGAATATACTTGTGGCCAATGCATGCATATAGCTCCATACAGGCATACCCCGCATTAACGTATGCAATGGGTCCGGAGCATGTATGTAAAGCGAAAATGTAATTAAAGTGAAGCACTACTTTTTCCCACTTATCGATGCATGTACTGTACTGCAATCGTCATATACGTGCATAACTGATGTAAATAACGCATGCGTAACAGGCTCTATAGTCTCCCCACTTGCACACAGCTTCGGTACAGGTAGGGAGCCGGTATTGCTCTTCAGGACGTGCTGACAGGCACATGTGTGAGCTGCCGTTAGCCTATTGGGTGACATGTCCTTACTCGCGAGTGTACTTAAAGTGAGTGTCCTTAAACCAGGGTATGCCTGTACTGGAACAATGAGTAAATTGGCCATGGAGTATCTTCCAAATGACATTTTCTCTCTTTTAGGTCTTTTGTCTTATATATTATTTTTTGTATAGAAAACTATACATATCACATTTATTGGTGAGCAAGGAATTTATATTTCCTAATATATTGACACATTTAGCATTTCTTTAGTTTAAATTGACCAATGAGGTGTGTTATTACATAATAATGTCAATAAAAAGTTGAGGTTGTACAGTATTTATGTCTGTAGATACACCAATAGAGTAGCTTCAACAATTCCGTATGATAAATAGCCAAATACAGATAATGAGATCAAATATTGATCCAAATCAATTATTCTTCAAGCATGTACTGTATTCCATGTTGTGAGTAGAAACAAAAACATCAAATCCACATAATATTTAATTATTTGTGCTGTACCACCAATCCATATAAATATAATATGGGTAATGATATATCATTTTAGCAGCCATGTAGGATCTATATGTGCACATCAGATAGAATCCATTTTCCATGATCATTAGTTATGTGTGTATGTCTCCTTTCTCCATTTCAATATTGTATTGTTTTGATTAATTCCCCCTTACGAAGAGACTCCAGGTCTTGAAACGCATAGGGCATCTTTTTGACCCTCCAAGGACCCCGTAGCTGACTTCCATAGCGGTGATGTCATCAGCAGATGGGACAGGGAGGAAGAAACCCGATCGACGGCCGCATCACAGCAGACCAGAGCTGCAGCAGAGGCAGTCCCAAGACACCAGCAGCACGCAGCTGCCGCATTTGGAGAGACAGCAGGGGAAAACGCACTTACAGTGGTTCCTACTTACTGGCACAAGTCCGCAGTACTGATCGTGAGCAGGATTCCAGTTTTAATTTACACTTGGAAAGTCGATTCCAATAGGATCTTTTGGGGCTAATACAATCCAACTAATTTCCTAGCTTTTTAGCTAATGCAGCATATTGTATTTTATACATGTCAATAAATTGTATCCTCAAGGAGTTTTTCTAAAGCCACACTGCACTGGTCAGTATTTGTTTCATCCAAGTTACAGTTATCTCCTTAAGCGTGAAAGGTAATGCACCATTGGCGCTTTGCATTTTTTTCTCTTGTCATCCACATATCTTCATGATTGGATAAGACTACGACAAGAAATACTTGGACACTACAAATTGGACGAATCATACCTGGAATCATCTAAGGGTTTGGTTGGCTTAATATACTCTTCTTTAAGACTGTCATCACTGGTGCTGGTCATTTGAATATCCTGGTGTGTGATGGAGCTGTAAACTGACCTGTCAGAACTTGTAGGTCATCTGGAAAAAAATGTATATTGTACACCCAGGGAGGGGCATCTCGTTTGGAGAAATAAAGATAGACATTTATAAAGATGAATAAGAGATCACATAGACATATCCGTTTGGAAAATTTGCTTCCAGTCATCATTTTTAATGTAAAAAAATTATAGAAATATTGTCATAATAAAAATTGCACTGGCAAAATAAATGTAATCTAACCGAAAACTATGGCATAACCCCACCTACAGAACGGGAGGTTACCAGGATTAAATAAAGACAAATATAAGCTTACTGTAGCTCAGAACTGTGTATATTACCTTTTTATTAAACAAGATATCTCTTAGGCCGAAGCCCCGCAGGATGCGCCGGCACAGCCGTACTGCGTCCAGGCGGCTCGTGTATGGTGCTTATCTGCAGGCTGTAGGGAGCATTTTCAGGTGTGGGGTGGGGGGGGGGGGGCGGGGAATGGGAGGGGGGGCGCGGCACTAGCTGGATTATCATTGGCTGATGGGACCCAGTCTGTGATTGGCTCCCTCGCGCACCATGTGAAGCGTCAACGCACGGGAGCACAACCCGGTTGCATCCCCTGCTGGCTGACGCGTCACAGCGCGTAGTGAGCCTTGCAGTGAGGAGGGATTGGGGCCGACTCGAGAGGAAGCCATGAGCAGGTGTGGCGCACACGCAGCCGTGCGCGCCATCGGATGCAGCGGGACCGCGGCCTTAGTGAATGAGAGAGCATACTAAAGCGCTAACACTATGTTGTGCCTCTACAATAATTAAACAGTGATAACCAACAATGAAAAACACAAAATAAAGTGGTTATATCCCAAAATAGTAAGAAATCTATTGATTGAAACAATGTCCTGCAACCTAAAAAAAATGGGTTTCTCTCAAAAAAACCTTATGTAGAAAAAGAACTTGGCGTAGATTCTGTTGGGCGCAGGGAGTGGATCCGGGTAATATGCGCAAACAAGAAAAAAAAGAGCACAGTATAGTGTAATACATTCAAAATAAATAGTACAACCATTCAGTAGGACCTATGAAGTTTACACTCGCGCTTTCGCTATCTTGAGCTTTGTGCATGATCCGCAAATAATGCGGAAGCTTAACGAGGAACTGCATATATTACTTTTTTTTTTTAAACAAGGGATCGTAGCCTTAAAGCAGCAATCCATCCCGTTTTATTTTTTAATTTAGGTTTGAAGCAAGGGGGGGGGTGTTCTGGAGCTGAACCCCACTAATTTCTGCTCCAGGGATCTCCTCTTCTGGAAATACGAATCTCAGTAGGGGGTGTCAGTAGTTGCTCTGCATGGCTAGCAGGGTCCATGTAGTGGCAGAGTTTCAAAGCTCCCATGCCCTGCGGGCCAATGGGAAGCCGTAATGTCATCAGGTTCGGCTCCCTATTGGTCGTTTGAAGCAGGAGCTTTAAACTTGATCACCCGCTTTGGTGGTAAGTATCCCAGGAAGCAGGGCATTCTGGGAGCTGAAAATAGTAGGATTCCGCTTTGGAGGCTCCCTTAAACTAATATTAAGAAATAATATAAAAGGTGCATGAATTGCTCCTTTAAGAGCCATTGAAATGGCCTTTCTGGGTAATTAACATTATGAATTAATAGAGTACCAATTCTAATTGGGCAACATTAATGTATGACCTTGAACTTGCAAAGGCCTCAAACATCATTGCTATTACTATTAAATCGGCATCCCATTGGTATTCAGCTATGGGTACTGTGTGTACAATTTGTACCAGACTTGGCTTTTAAGATTTTGGACTTTTACCTACAGTACAGTAATAATTACGATATGTATTAAATGTCAGGTTTTCCCCGGACCTATTTTCTATTCATTTCAATGAGACCAAGTACACGGACCTGCTGCTTTCACACAGGCTTCTGGCGACTTCAAGAGAAAGCATATTTCCTTTACAAATGCCAAATTCAGTCCGGAGTTATTTGTGTTCAATCCCCCAGCAAGTCACAAACCCTCCTGTACGCTAGTCCACTCAATTTCTGTGAGCATTATCTTATCTTTCCCTTGAGCTTTATGTGGACTTTGGAAGTGATGAAAAATGCACCTCGAACCCAGTTGCCAATCCCATGTTATTTAGCATCAGTCTTTCCTGCTGCCACTGGATAGAGGCGAGAGTGGGATCAGATCAAATATATGCCTAGGGAGAAGTTCAGAAACGTATCTTTGAGTGACTCCCTCTCAACGTAGACTTGATAAGGTGTATTTAGCTTCTTCACAATCAGAGCTCTGATGCAGCCGCTCCTAGTTTGCTCCCTCAAGAGGCTCCTTTTATGGTCATCTTCCTGGCACCAGACTGTGATCGTGTTACTGCTGCTCATATCATTCAGACAGCCTTCCATGCTTATTAGGTAGTTCCCATCTCTAGGGATGACCACAGAACCATTTTCCAGGCTTATATCGCCGAACCGATGTATTACCAGAAGCTTTTTGCTGTGCAATGAGGATCCTGAGGCTGACAACAAAGACAAGAGGTGATGCGGAGATTAAATAATGTAACCAACCTTTGGTACATTGAAGGCAGAATAAACACTTTTTTAAATATAGGCTTGAAAAATGTTAAGTTATACTTGTACCCCAGCAGGGCACTATAATACAAAATCTATATGCAGTATATCTAATGTATTTAGCCAATAAAGAATATCACTAGTGAGCACATTCACATGTCTTAGGCAGGTCTGCAACCCTGCCTTTCACCATTATCACCTAGCATACAGTGCTTCCACTGCAGCAAGGGATTCTGGGAAATGACATGCAAATGGACACACGTGTCACCTTTTGCCTGAAATCCATTTTTATGTGGAACCCTTTTAAGCAAATGCTCTGCTGTTCACACAGCTTTTAAGCACAGCATGGGATTAGATACAAAGACAGTCAAACCACTCACAGACAGCTGTTTCGACCTTGTGGGTCTCATCAGTGTGAGGTTGGTTGTACTGGCTTTGAAATTTTCTTGCTGGGTAGGTGTGACGGGAGCTTTGTGACAGGCTGTAATACACCAAATAACTGGGTTGAACTGAACGAGGCTTAGATATAATAAAGCATATTTATTCCTTAAATAGGTGAACACAGCAATATAGTACAGTAACAGGCAAGAAGTAACACTTACTTGGGGGTGGGGAATGAGAAGTATCAGATAGCAATTCTCCAGCAATCAGGTAACAATCAAGATGGTATAGAAGACAAAGGATATAGTGTTGACCACAGTTTATATATCTTTTGTAACCCTATCCTTAACCTTAAGTACAGGCTATTGGATAACAATTATCTGTATCCAATCTTTAACGTGGGAACACATTTTAATCCATGCCCCCCTGCTAGTTAGCTCATGCGCACTAGGACCCTGGGGTCTCATTTCTGTAGCCCCACATTTACATCGGGAATGCCAGCCAGTCTACCAAATGGAATCTCTGGCAGGATACCCTTTGTTGGAAGGTGTAAAATATGACACTCACAGACTGCTCTGGTTTGAGTCGTCTCCGCCCTCAGGTAAACAGTGAGGGTGGCAAAACCCTTTTAACAGCACTTAGGTCCTAGACATTGGGTCGCCTCTCTGACCATATGCTTCCTTGTATTCAAAGGAATTTCCTCTGGGTTTTATCCCTGCCTTGGGATACAGTATTATAGGTAAAATTCAAACATATTAAAATATCCGGTTCCGTTAGGTCCAGCAGGTCCAAAATACCCAGATCTCAATGCCGGAACTGGGACACCATATGGTCCGAGTTTCAGCCCGCTATGACCTTCAGAACCGGAGTTACACAAATACCACTTAAAACGTTTCCTATTTTAATACAAAAAATTCCGCTGTAAATTAAATCACGGTTTTTCACTAAATCCCCATTGAAAACAACGGGCTCCGCCGCCATAGACTTTCAATGGCAAACTGCCGCCGTTGGCGGCTATGGGAATCCACCGCCATAGACTTTCAATGGGGCATTGCCGCTGTTGAAGTCTATGGGGTTTCTCCGCCATAGCCGGTCAATGGAAATTGGCCGCCGTTGAAGTCTATGGGAGAATTCCCAAACTTTCAAGGGGGTCCATACTCCGTCGGGTTGGTCCAAGAGGGTCAAGGATGGTTCTGCAGCCATGCCGGAGCAGTGCCTACAGGTACCCCAAACCCTGGCCCTCTGGACCCTCTGGAAACGGAGGTCTGGATTCATGGTTTGTAGCTTTTCGGACTTAGTAAAATTCCTGAGCTGTTTCTGCCACCGCCATTGGAACCTATGGCGCGACCCGCTCTCTCGGCATGACCCTTCTCGCGGGTCCAGGATTCGGGGACCCGGTGGTGGTCGAGTGGGGGGAGGTCTAGGAACTAGGGGCAAAAAGAATTTTATTTCTGGGTGCCCTAGAACTGTAGATTCCCACGCCACTTAACGTTGAACTTGACTAATCAGTGATCAAAGCTCTTTTTCAGAAAAAGTATCCGCTTTGCGGTTTTGCGGTTTGGACGGCAGCCAACTCGTTCCTGGAAAGCGCCGTAGAGGAATCACCATTGAAGTCAATGAGCCCATTGACTTACAATGGGGAACCGCCGCTCCTCCTCTCGGACGCCACCTGCTGGTCTTCGAGGGAAACAGGTCCAAAACAGCAAGATCCGCCATTGAAATGCATTGAGCTCTAATGGCGGCCTATGGGACTCTACAAAATGGTGCCTGAAAAGGCGGGAAAATTACACAAAGGGCTATAATCACTAAAGAACTATTAACCCTTGCCCTCCCGGATGGATCCCAGTGTGTGTGTGTGATGCAGACACTGATATAACAAGATATAACAATAAAGCATGGGGACAGGGGAATATACATTTTCATGCTATAACAAGGGTTAACCCACATTTCTTGACTGCAGCCCAGTTAACCCCTTGTCTCCCTGGTGAGGTCAGGGGATGGCCAAATGAGGTGCAACCCCTTTAATACCGGGTCACCCCCTTTCTCCCTCTACAGTAGGTTTACTGTACACATTATATAAGTTATGGTGGGAACTAACCTCACACTGGTGAGACCAGAAAGGTTGAAACAGCTGTCTGTGAGTGGTTTGACTGGATTTGCCTCTAATCCCATGCTGTGCGTAAAAGCTGTGTGAACAGCAGAGCATTTGCTTATAATGGTTCAATGTAAAAATGGATTTCAGGCAAAAGGTGGCACTGTGTGCTCATTTGCATGTCATTTCCCAGAATCCCTTGCTGTGGGGGAAGCACTGTATGCTAGGTGACAATGGTTGAAAGACAGGTCTGCAGCCCTGCCTAAGTGATATTCTTTATTGGCTATATGCTAACTGTGGAGGTTTTTTGTCGCCTTTTTTACCCACCTTAACTTAAATAATGTAATTAGATATTCTTATTTTGTCTTAGTAGTCACTCTGGATGCCGACGTCTTTGATTTGTGACATACAGAAATGTAGGACATTGAAAAGAGAAAGTACATTAAAATTCACTACTAATCACTTAGGTTTTTGCTTCTTTAGCCAATGTCCGGTGCCCACCCATCCTATCCCCCATTAACCATCACCTTATGTTTTACACAGGAGGGCCATGAAGGACATGTGTATGCAGTTTAACAAGAATCAGGAGCCAGCACCCATAGTATTGAATCTTTATGCACTTCCGTATTCCTATATTCCAATATCTCCCTAGATCATTTATAAATGTATTAATATATTGCTCATATATGATAAAATATACATTTTTAAATCATGTTAAAACCAAGTTGTTTCTTTGTTTTGTTTTTTAAAGGGTTTGGTTTAAATTGTCATAATATAGACAGAAAGGACACTTGACCCCAATGGGATTGTTCATTAAAGTCTGATAGTGCCAATATGGCACTACTGCACAGAAACGCTCGTTGACTTGAATGGGAGTTTCCGTGTTGTACGCGGTCAGCACTATCGCATGTTAATGAGCATACCCCATAGACAGAAGAACCTTCTCTCTCATGATCTTAACTAGAGCCTCCCCTGATTAAAAGAGTTGTGAGGGGGGGGGGGAGTTGTGGGGGGGAGAGGTTGGGGTGATGGAGAGGGCCCAGGAAAAGCTGTCTGTGGCCCTGGGTGTGTGGATTCTACAATCCATTACTAGAAGCTTTTGAGATGTTGTTATGTGCTTATCTGCTGAAAGAGCACTATATAATTGATTGATCCCCCAACCCCAAAAAATGTATATTCTTAACTATATGAGATCTCAAGTATCTTCACTCACTTTCTGCCCCCTATACTTCATTGCAGAAAGCAGAACATAAAAGGTACGTACGTAATTCTGTCGAAACATACATTTGCTCTGGAGTCTTCATTGGCTGAAAAATAAAGAAAAAACTTGATTATTACATAATAATTAATACATTCTTGGTACTCGTTATGAAAAATGTAGACTGGAGTGTCCCTGTTGCGGTGCCTAAAGCAGTGATAACCTGGCTTCTTCATCAATTTACACACTCATAACTTTTTGTAATGTTTCTCCCTTCCTCTCTATTCATTTTATAATTCAACACCCTCCCCCCCCCCTCACCTGCACCCCCACTCACCTGCACACTGCTGTTGGATGTACTGTATGGTCTTATTTCTCACTGTCCCTTTCATCCATGTATTGCCCTGTCTGTTTATTTACCATTCTCTCTGCCCTTAATTTCCTACATCATCTAACTGCCTTAGATTGCCATCTTATTTATTTTTTTACAGCTGTTTAACTCCTGAATTTAGTAGAAATCGCCGTGTTTATCCAGTTACAATAGTGCAGAGTACATGAGCACTTCAGTATTAGGTGATACCTTTTAAATTTGGACTAAAAATTGATATCATAAGACAAGTTTGGAGAGTCCTCTCTCTTCCTCAGGTCGACATCTCCTGGAATCTTTGGAAATCAGTAGAGTGTAGATAATTAATGTTAGTAAAGTAATAGCATAGACCAGGCCCCCTGTCTATTAAGTATCCCCTTATATAAAGAGCCCCTAAAGATGTATTGGAGTCCTGTACAGTTTGGTAAAGGGGATACGGCATGCCATAAAGGGCCTCAGGCAAGAGGGCTCTCGGGTGCCTACTGTCGAAACATACATTTGCTCTGAAGTCTTCATTGGCTGATAATATGTATACCCTGTTCATTTATGTAACTGTATTTGTAACCAAGTATTATTTGTTTTACTCTGTGCCCAGGACATACTTGAAAACAAGAGGTAACTCTCAATGTATTACTTCCTGGTAAAATATTTTATAAATAAATAAATACCGATCAGCTCTAACCGTGGTCCAGCATTCATGTGCCTTATCAATCTGTGTGGTAGTGGCAATTCCCCAAAACAGACTGCAAGGGACTGGGTTGAGCAATAGGAGACCCAGCAGGATTTCCTGTAGGGGCCCTAAATAGTCAGATCGCTACTTAAAGGGTTCCAGATAGACGAGGGGGCTGGGTCCCACGACTACTTAAGCAACGTAGTCTGAGTACTTCCAATCGAGTGTTAAGAGTGGGCAACTGATGGAAGAAAAGTATTTGTGTATGTCTTTGAATGAAAACCATGTACAACGTGTCAAGAGATATATGAGCGGTCCCTGTGTTTGGGGACATGAATAAATGACAGTTGTGCTATAAAAGTTCCTGGCGCCCATTATTTAACAACCTTGCTACCTCATTAGGCAGCCGCCTGAATGTACGCGCCTGCAGTCAAGGTAACCCATGCAGACTAGCCATATACACTGCACACTGATGTACCCTGCTCCGAGCAGGGCGGGCTACACGTGTAATATCAATTGTTAGTCCAAATAAAAAAAGGTATCACCTAATACTGAAGTGCTCATTTACTCTGCACCACCGCAACTGGACTAACGCGGCTATTTATACTTACAGTAATTCAACAAGTGAGAGAAAGCTATACTCAGCGTAGTACTTTTATATGTGTTCAGAGTATCAGATATCACAATAGGGAAAATGATTGGATTGTAGTTTAGTCTAACGGCTGAGAATGAGTCACAACAAAAACATTTTGACCTTTAGGAGGGCTGTCGGTATAAAGATGGGGAAATTGCTAGGGAATTCCTTGGCAAGGTGTGGAGTGCACCAACAATGGGAAAAAAAAACTAAAAGGTGCAACATTGAAAGCAACAGTCCTCTCTCCAGGTAAACAAGAGGTGAAAAAAAGTTGCTGGGAAGTACAGATGTAGCCAACATTATTGCACCCCTCGTTCGCCGCAGTGGGATTGTAGAAGGAGCCAGGGTGAGCTATTCAGTGGCGTAACTACCGCCCAGGATGCCCGAGCACATCCCGCGGGCCCCAGCGGGGGGGTGGGGTGAAGGGAGTCGGGACCCTCCTCCCGGACTCTTGACGACCCACCCCAAGCGGTTACAGGGGTTACTGTGTGTTTTATCCTCTTCCCTCAGGGGGGAGTGGGATGTTATTCTATCCTGGACCAGGGACCTGGTATCAGGCCTTCCTTCCCCCAGGGGATTGGAAGCAGCTACCCCATACTCCAGTGGTGTGGGAGACAAGGATAGATTCCTGGGGCCTCAAGCCCCTGGGGTTGATCCAAGGGACACAGAGAAGAGAATGTGCTGAGTAAGGAATGCGGTGATGGAGTGTGCTCAATAAAAATCAAGTTCTGTTTTTACTCCTGCCTGAGGCTGCCGTCTTTCAGGGGGAGGGAAAGAGGTTTTCTACAGGGACTGCACCGATCTTATGATAGGCCCTGTGGGAATGGAGGCGCTGTACCAGAGAAGATGAGAGCTCCTGATCCCAAAAGCCAGTACTGTTCATCCCAACTAACATCGGTGGGAAGCTCAGGCCCTTCTACAAACCTGCACTTGAGCACCACAACACCAGGTAGCAGGCTGGTAACTAAAACTCAGTGAACCTGACTTTAGTAAAGAAATTGCTGAAGGAAAGAGTTGATGAAAATTAGATATCTAATCGTTTATTAGACCATAGGCAGTTTGGGTTTCCTTGCAGGGCAGGTACAATATGTTAAACAAATCGGATTGAAATATGAATAGAGAAAACAATTTTATAGGGTACCCATTGGCATATATGCCTCCCCAAAACTCAAGTCTGGAGAGATACATGAGACACCTTTGCATATTTAAATTAACTTATATCCCGCTCTGTACTTCTCTCTATCTCTCCCTCTAGTCCCCTCACTCTCTACCTCCCCATCAATCTCCACTGGTTTACCTCTGTGTGCTGCCATGTTCCGTGCTCTGCGTCTCATACATACTTTACATGCAGTGATTTAATTTATTAATGTGCCTGTGACCATTTGATAAGAGGGGGTGTTTTGGAAGTGCTCATTTCATTGGCCTTGATGTGTCCCCAGTGTCAGAAGTATCTATGCTGCTACGTAGTTACTGTACAATGCACCTTTCTGTCCTCGATGGAGAGCTGAAGGTTCTGATAAAGTACATTGTGATGACTATAGTATTCAGAATTTACTCATCTAAGTCACCAAAGATCGCATTGTGACGTGTACATGTACAGTACAGTATGTACTTTAACTCTTGGGGTCTACCACAAGTCAATAGCCTACAAAAATTACATACAGGCTTCTAGCAACCACCATGCAAAATGACGAGGAAACATTCCTTATACAGTAATCAATTCCGTCACGTAAGAAGAAACGGCTTATCTGCTACAATCTTTCTTAAACAATCAATGATATTCAAAACAATTTATTTTTGTAGAAATTTTAGGTTCTTATACTAGAGTGAAAAGGGTAAATAGAACCCCTTGAGATAAAAGTAAGAGTACCCGCAGCACTCAAAAGCAGCTGAGACTCCTATTAAGGGCGAATGCAAAGAGAATGAATACGATTAAGCAGAACATGCTAAACAGGGTATTGTCAGAAGGCAACTACCCAGACAAATACTGCCCCAGAGAGGGGTATACCAAAGAAGATTGGGAAAGGAGACAGGGGGGACAAACAACACAATCTACGTACTATAAAACATGTGAACAACATAATAAAGTACAAAAACACATACACCTGCCTCTACCAACTGTCAGTGTACAAAGATCCCCACTTACCCATCTGCCCTAATGGGTAAGAAAAAGCCCCATCAGTAAGGGAAGCTTAACAATAGTGATTGCGGAGAATGGAAGACTGAGTATCACAGTCGGAATTGAATGTACACCGTCCTCCATGAAGATGATTGGTGTCCTGTCTGCTCGAAATAATTATATAATTAAATCCACGTACTGGCATGTCTATACAGTGGACGGACTTTCCGGTATGAACCAAAGGGGATAAGCATGTATCAACATAGTGAGCATGTGTGTTTCTGAATTAAATGTACAACAGTTCCTTGACATCGGTAAATTGATTCTTTATGCAGATTATAATATGATTTATTTTATGGATCTCTCTCTCCAGTTTCTATTCTTACTCTCTCTCTCTATTTATTTATTCCACTTTGGTGTTTTTTCCCCCGTTTAAGATTGAGATGATATCCCTTAATTAAAAAGTTAATTAAGCAGAATTTAGCACATCTCAGTTGGAGACTGAGCGTCTGGTTGAGCCACCTGTGCTGAAGCTGGGATATCCTGAAAACCTGACCTGTTGGGGGGGGGCTTGAGGACTGGAGTTGAGAACCCCTGTAGTAGAGAGTGTCACGGGAGACCAGAACTAACACACCAGGGATCAATTCACCAGACAGAAACACAGAGTTTATCAAATTAATTTATTGGAAAAAGAAACATCTACAGCTATTTACAGCAAAACAACACACACACTTACAACTGGGAAACTGGGGTACCCTATAAACCTAGGTGCAGGGAACTCCCTCAAGAGATTTACCCTGTGCTCCCTTCCCTGCAAAATCTTCTGCAGTGTCTCCCCATTGCACACAGTTCCGTATCAAGCTACTTTTTCTTAAGAATCTCTTCTACAACTAAAACACTCTCAGCTCGCGGCTAACAAAGAGCAGCTCCTATCTCACCAGGAATCTCCCCTCCCCTAGGTGCTTGCAATATCACCCAGACACTGATTGGTGGGGGGAAGTACAACAACAAACACCATTAAGGCTATGGCATCAGTGGTCACGGCTGCACACGCGCCGGAGCGTCTGGTGGTGCCGTTTCAGCCACGACCTGCAGTCTGTGGCTGTGCTTGCAGAGCAGAAGACCCGACGGTGGGGGGGGGGGGGGAGAGGGGGCGTGGCGGGGGAGCCACCATGACATCATGCGGCTGGTTCGTCCTCGTTGGCAGAACCGCCGCCATGACGTGGCCAATGCTCGGCCGCCGCACCAAAAGACAAAAATCTTGTCTTTTGACCAAGGCGGTTGTACATCGCGGCAATTACACATATAACATAATACAGATGTATTACTGACAGATAGGGGTTATGAAGGACTTGACCTTTTATTAAAAGCAGTCACATTTACCCCTACCGTCACCAGGGCCGCCAACAGAAATCATGGGGCCCAGGAAATTAAATGGGGGGCCCTCCGCCCACCCCCCCCCCCACCGAACCCATAGCGCACCTACCACGAAAAAAAAAATTTTTAGCGCGCAACTTTGACTTAACTGTTTTCTTCTTAGTGGGTGGGTGGGTGACTGACTGACTGCCAGGGTGGGTGGGTGGTTGACTGACTGCCCTTTGACCGACTGCCTGGGTGACTGACTGCCCTTTGACTGACTGCCAGGGTGGGTGGGTGACTGACTGCCACAGTAGGTGGGTGACTGACTGACTGGGTGACTGACTGCGTGGGTGGGTGACTGCCTGGGTGGGTGAGTAACCTTGACCGGGTGGGTGCTGCCCATCTATATGTAAAGGGGTCACCCCCTGTTCCCCTGATCTTCCTTTGCTCCCTGCCTTACCCCTGTGGCAGTGGGGGAAGGGGACAGCGACTTCTCCCGGTTGGTGCCGCCATCTGGGCCGGCGCCGTCGGGGTCTTGATGCTCGCGCATGCATGCACGAAGGGTTGCGCATGCACAGATAGCCGCGGCGGCCATGTTGTTGTTGGCGCGAGGTTCGCGCAATGCGCTGAGGTTGGCAAGCGTAGCGGCGGCCATTACATGTGTGCAGGAGCTATTGGAAGTTGCGCATGCTCAGTTAAGAGTAGCGGCGGCCATTACAGCTTCAGACATGCGCAGTAAAGATCGCGCACGCGGTCCCCATAGGAAAGATCTGTACCAAGAACTACAATTCCCAGCAGCCTCTGGGGACTGCACTTAAACCCTGGTCACAGGCAGCCAGACAGCCAACAGAGCTGGCAGCTTCTCCTGCAGCAAAGAAGTTACATTGTTGTGCGCAGACAGGGTTTGTCAGTTGGATCCAGGAAGCGATTGGGGAAGGTGGTGTACAGAGAGTAGTGCTTTGTTGTACTAGGCCATAGACACCCCAGGCCAAGGTAGGCCCCACTCCCCACTAGGTTAGTGGGTAAGTTCATAGGGAAGGCCCTTAGGTAGGGACCCTGCCCTTATCTGAGTCTGCGTCTTATTAGAGCACACAGCACTGCAGCTGTGTCACTGACAAGAAGAGACAGTGTGGCTTTGCAGTGCAGCTACAGCAATTAGTTGGCAGTTTCAGGAAAGGCCCCTTTCAGCGCAAGGGGGGAGTTTGCTTTCTATAGTACCCAGTTCTATGTGATATCACCGGTGCCAGTTGCATGCAGTGATCGCGGCCTGCGTCTGGGCTCAGACAGGCTCTACAACAAGAGACATTCTGTGGGTGCGACGCTCCACGAGGGAGACACCTCACCCGGAGGTGGGTTCCTGTTCCTGCGTCAGACCCTTTTTGAAGAGCTTTACACCCGGGCACGGACGTGTGCCCGGGCAGGTATCTATAAGTGCACCAACTTTACCAACAGTCACTCACTTGGGGTATTGTGGGACATTTGGGACTATTGATATAACGTGTGGGGTACAAAGCCCTGTGTGGTGACCGGGTAGTTGTGCTTATTAGTGTTATAGAGGGACACTGTCAATGTCATATTGTTGAAGTATGTTATGTTGTGTTATTTGCCATATAGTAAACCCTTTTAGCCATAACCTTTGGTGTGGGCTGGTTACTTTATGGATGTTCCTATGTGAGGGCCACTCTACACTCCTAGAATCTCACATAGGTGGAGGCGCTGACAAGAAACGTTCCAGAGGATTCACCCCAGGCTCTCACTAGCGGAGGCTCAGGCCTCCTGTGAGCCTGACAGGTATAGCGCACCACACCTGGTAACATATCGGTTCCCCCTCACATACACTATATATGCGATTGGGTGGGGGAATACCCGTTACATATATATATATGTTCACCTTCCCACTACTGGTTACTTGTATTGCACCTGATGAAAAATGTTGTGCACCCTGTCTGCATTAATTTAAAGGTCTATTACACTCCTGATATTACTTTGGAATGCCGCAAAATCCTGTCTCCTATTGAAGCAAATACTTGGTACAAAGTGTTATAAATTGCAACACGTCTTTCCTTACCTATATGCTCACTTATGATTGTGACCTACAATATATTGGACAACCCCGTTCATTAAAAACTAGGTTTATGGAGCATAGGAAAGATATTGCTAAAGGTCCCCTAACCCATGGGGTTTCCAAACATTTTTGTAAGCATCACAATAAAGATCCCAATGAAACACATTAAAATTATGGGTCTTTAACACATCCAGCAGACCTTTTAGGAGGAGATAGGTTTAAAATTGTACGTTCACAAGAGTTTTGGGGGATTTAAAAAAAGGGCACATTAGTACCTGAAGGTTTAGACCATGTGGATATCTGGCCATATTTACTAAGCCGTGCTACTCGAGAAAATACCTTCCAACACAGTTTAGATACAATATTAAAGGGAATGCGCTTTCTTCCAGCATGGAAGGTGTCTTTTCAATAGCTCTTCTTGGTAAATGTGGCCAATAGGGTGGAATTCACAAACCTTTTCTAACAGGTAGTAGTAATAATAATAATAGCATGTTCTTGTATAGCGCTGCTAGTTGGACGCAGCGCTTTTCAGAGACATTTTGCAGGCACAGGTCCCTGCCCAGTGGAGCTTACAATCTAAGTTTTTGGTGCCTGAGGCACAGGGAGATAAGGTAACTTGCCCAAGGTCACAAGGAGCCAACATCAGGAATTGAACCAGGTGCCAGTCAGTGTCTTTACTCACTGAGCCACTCCTTCTCCTAACAGGTATTGATGCTCGATCACGTTAACCCATTATCTGAGCTTTGTAAATCCCACTCACAGCCTTTTAAGGAGAAAGAGATGTTCCTTCCGATACAGACATACTGACCAGCTCAAATATGTACTGCAAAATCTATCATTTTTATGCTTCTTTGCCTGAAAAATACCCTCATCTCAATTCAAGTTAATGGAAGATGGAAACAATCTTTTGTATTTCCCTAGTAAACCTTCCTGAAAAGTACTCACATTGTGTCAAGCATGGTCCCAGATTAAAATAATGGTAAAAGAAAAGCATCAACAGTGTAATAAAGATTGTTAGAAATTCAGGAGTGGGTATGTGGTGTGTGTGCGCTGGTGGGAAAGGTATTAGGTCTGATATCTCATCTACCATGCACTGCACTTCATACTAAGTGATTATAGAAGCATTGGCTTATCATGTTGTTTATAAAAATTAGTCCATTGATAAAGAGAAAGCAGATGGAAGGTAAGGCTAAGGCCCCGGTCACGGCGCTCTAATGCGCGCCCGCGCTTTCGGCTGCGCGTTCCGGCGATTCCCCGGTCTGCAGCTCACTGCAGGAGCAGAGACCGGGGGGGGGGGCGTGCCGGAGGAGTGACGGGGGCGCGGCCATGACGTCACCCGGCAGGTTCGCCCTCATTGGCTGAACCGCCGGGGAGCGTGCCTAGCCGCTCGACGCGAGTTCCTGCTCTCAATTCTATTGAGAGCAGGAGTAGCTCTCGTGTGAGCGCTGCGGCCCCCCCTCGCAGCGGGCCCGGCGCCGTTGCGGGGAGGGCTCTGGTGAGCGCAGCGTCCGCCACAGCGGACGCTGCAGCATGCAGCATGCAGCGGGGGCAAGGCCTAAGAAAGATTAGTTTAGTTGCATATTTAGTAAGAGTTAATCATTTAAGAAAAAAAAGAAAATGCTGTCATTTAAAGGGACAATCCCTCTTAAGACAATTCTGGTGACCTGTTTATTAGGTTGCATCTGAGTAATAATTGATACTTTTTTTTTATCCACGACACCTCTATATGTAATTCATTTTTTTTTTAAGTTAGGGAAGGGTTTGATTTCCTCTGACTGCTCCCTTGTGTGTGATGTCACTGTATGATCAGCAAGTTCTTGTAAAGCCAGAGTCCCACCCCCTCACTTTCCTTAAAGCAGCAATACGGGTTAACGTTTTTTTTAAATATTTTTTTTTTTATTACAGGTATGAAGCGGGGGGGGGGTCTCCGGAACTGAACCCCGTTCATTTCAGGTTCGGGGACCCACTGCTTCCAGAGATACTTATCCCCATTGTGTGAGCTGGTATCTCTGAGGAGTCAGGTCACACGGGCCACACCGCAATGACTTCACTGCTTCCTATTGGCCTGCTTGATGCGGGACATTTAAACAATCGCCATTAGATTATGGATCACAGTTTCTCTGCTTGCAGCACCCCCTACAGAGGTAAGTATTTCTTAAAGCAGGGGGTCCGCAGAGCTAAAATGAATGGGGTTCAGCTCCGAAGACCCCCTGCTTCAAATCTGTAATAAAAAATGAATATATATATATATTTTGGTTTTAGAATAAGGACAGGGTGGGGTAAGGGGAAAGAAAACACTTGATTGACCAACACTTCCCCCATTCAGAGTCCCCTAAACAAATTCAACTGGCTATTTTCAACCATTTCCAAAATGAAGCCTGAAAATATTTACCCTAACACTGAGGGGGGGAGGGGTGAATTAGCAAGCAAGGTATTAACACCTTCAGTGCTGAAGGGGGCAGTCATTCATTACAGATATATAAATGGCAAAGGGGGGTTGTTAAGTATTGTAAATGGGCACAACAGAGGAACTCCCCTATAGCATCAGATGGTAGTTTAGAAATGTTGTGCTACTCTGCTTGGCTGCATGAAAACATAGTCCTGCTTAACAGAGACATGATTAATTTTGCCCAAAGGTTTGTGCAATAAACGTAAGACAGGGAGTAGTGATAGTCATTGCCACCTAAAACCATAACAGCAATTAATACCATATTACTATACAAGGCTACTTGACTTTTGATAGGCACATATGCTAGTTTTCAAATGTGTGAATTGGAAAATCATGGTGGTAGTGTGATGGACTGAAGGCCCCTCCTGCAGCAAAAGGATTCGCTTTCAAATGACTGTAAATGGGATAGTGGTTCTGTTATTGCCCTGTTAGGTGAAGTTATTCCACTTCCTCATAGGGGCAGCCACCATATTATACCCCTAAACTATCAAAATACTGGGTCTTCTGTATGTGAGAATTAGAAATTTGCCTAACTCAACCAGAGGTCCACCTGAAGCAGTGCCATGCTAGTGTTACCACCATGACACACCCAGGTCTCATAATTTATTTTTTATTTTATTTATAAAAATGTTTTACCAGGAAGTAGTGCATTGAGATTTACTACTCGTTTTCAAGTATGTCCTGGGCATAGAGTTAAGATGACAAATAGTACATGTGATAATGTGATCTTTCCAGTATAAAAACGATTGTCAGCATCCCTTTTTATCCATGGAATGATCTGACATGAGAATTAGCTGAACTAAAGGTCACCCAGTGGTACGATCAGTCTAATTCTGCTCATGGTGACACACCACCTTTCAGGTAAAAAGATTTATTTGTACTGTAAGCTGTGATACCCTTTAAGCAGCCCCCATAGGAGTTCTTCATAAACTATAGTGTGCATAGCTATTGCAACCTTGAAGGTTTCTACCACGGAAGTTGCACAGTACACTTGAACAAGAGACCTGTGAAGTTTCTTTACATTATAATTGCATGTACTGTATGGAGAGGGTCTCATGTTGGTCCCTAGAAATGTATCACAAACCACAACAAATCTATATCACTCCAGGGGCAATACAGCTACTAGGACATAAAACTACAGGAAAGCAGACAAACAAAAAAATCTATTTTAATCCCTTCAGGAATAATCACAACATCTTGATATCATTCTGGTGATGTCGATAGAGGGGAAGTCTATGTGCTGGTTGCAATATTTATTTATTTATAAAATGTTTTACCAGGAAGTAATACTTTGAGAGTTACCTCTCGTTTTCAAGTATGCCCTGTCTACACGTAGACAACAAGCAGAGTGCTATGATATACTGGATACATCACAAGGGCCACTGGTGTACTGGCCCACATGACAAAGTACATCTTTAGGGCATTAACAAGGTTAATGGAAAATATTTGATTTCCGAATGACCGGAGACTCCTTAAGGTTGCTGGGGCACTGAGATAATGCTTTATTGTTTTCATTCCTAGTGCCATTTCTTCTCATGCATAAGCATATGCCTGTCTAGTGTGGTTTGCTGCTGACACAGAAAGCAACTCAGCTGGCAGCAGAATAGGGAAATTCAGCCTACAACACATCTGGTTCAGGTGTTGGAAAGTCCAAAAGAAAGGAGATGTAGACCTTCACAATGAGAGAAAGGTAGACCCCCGGCAAAGAATTCCAGACTTCCAGTCACAACATTAATGATAACCACACTGGTCATTTCTACTAGGGGTTTCCTAATATGCAGAGGGTATAGTGGGTGTTTATGTTATGCACACTTCAGTAATGCAAATTTGCTACTAATATTCCAATCCCATATTTTAAGAACAGCCAATAGATAAATACAAATGTTCTAACTCCTTCACTCGCTGTGTTATAGTGAAAAAAAGGCGCTAACTCTACTAGTGATCACTAACAATAAACAGTGAATAAATCCAAATCTAATGATACAAAAAACATAATATAGTGCACACGTGATGAATGACGTGGATGAATGAATTAAAAAAACCCTGCTCAAACCCAGCTGGTAGGGACTGGTTCCACTGGTCCCTCAATTCATGTAGATTCGTGTGAAATCCAGGGGGAGCATGGAAGGGAGATAAAATAAAATATATTCTAAGTGTAGACCGTATAATACTTCATGGGTCAAAACAGTGATATGTCTTGGCTCGTATGTGTAGCCTACTCACAAGATGTAGATAAAATACGGGCAGTGTGACACAGTGGTCTTTGCAGGAAGGACCTCTTGATTCTTGATGTGGTGTGGACCCCCAATCTCAGCACGACAGCGGTTAATATGTGGGAGAAAGAGTATCCATAGTGCAGATCATTGGTCTGCACTATGGATACTTTTTCTCCCACATATTAACCGCTGTCGTGCTGAGATTGGGGGTCCACACCACATCAAGAAACAAGAGGTCCTTCCTGCAAAGACCACTGTGTCACACTGCCCGTATTTTATCTACATCTTGAGAGTAGGCTACACATACGAGCCAAGACATATCACTGTTTTGACCGTTGAAGTACAGTATTATACGGTCTACACTTAGAATATATTTTGTTTTATCTCCCTTCCATGCTCCCCCTGGATTTCATACGAATCTAACTCCTTCACTGCCAGGGAGCTATGCAATCTATATTTTCATATAATCTTCCTCAATACCAACATTTTAAGTAATTAGGATTACCCAATAGACAAAAAAATCTTGAGATGCCAGAAAAATCTATGTATCCTGCGTATGAAATTATAGCAGAAGGCTTATGTTGTAGCATGTATGGGAATTGTGACTTTGAATTATGGGTTTTATTTTGCATTAATTCCATATTGTTTCCCTAACACCACAAATTGCAGATAAACATATACATAGTGTACGTAGATAAAAGAGTTGGGTTCATCAGATTCTACCTTTCCTAAATCCTCAGATTCAACCTTTTTTAAAGCCTAACTTAATGAGACACTCATGCTGAACATGTATTTTAAATTGTGGAAGAGAAACAAGAACACTTGGCAATTATTTTTGTTGCCGTGGAAAACAATTTCTTCCGGACGCCAAGAAATGGCAATTTCCATGCTGCCACAATCAATGCTCTACCTGCGTTTTAACTTGTTCGGCATAACATTTATTCCTCTCCATTCTAAAAATATAACCAATGTTACCTTAAACATATCTACTGTATCTGCCATCACTCTCAGTAAATTCCATACCCTACCCTTAGTGTTTTTTTTATTTTTATTTTTTAAACCATGAATTTGCTGTTGGTTAAAGCTCCTTTTACGCTAACTTATACTCTTACTTATATGGGGACACGGACAGGTTTGAAGCTCATCTGGCACTTTGCATTCGCTATATCAACGACATCCTTGTTATTTGGGAGGAGACAGAGAAGAAATGATGGCAGTTTGTGGGCCATTAAATTCTAATGATTTAAATTACCATATCACATAGTCACATATTTCTATCTAATAGCTACCACCACAAACTGTTTTGCATCTAGCTAGCACAGGCTGCCTTTAATTAAGGGAATCCCCATGGGACAGTGTTGCAGGGTACATGCAACCACACACGCGGGTTCTCTTGATAAGGCTTCTTTATTGAGCTTTAAAAACATACAGCACACAAAACAAAATAGCTTCTCTTCAGCATACAAAAACAAAATAGCTTATCTTCAGCAGACAAAAACAAAATAGCTTATCTTCAGCAGACAAAAACAAAATAGCTTCTCTTCAGCATAGAAAACAAGGCAGCTTCTCTTCAGCATGCAGGACACAGACAGTTAATCACACATGTACTTTGAAAAACAGACCTTATAGCAGTAATCTCTTCAGTATTTCAGTCCTGTCTCCTGACAGCTAGCTTGCATGTGTGTACAGCCTGGGGGGTTTGTTTTAAAACACCTTGATTATGCAGCGGGGGTCAAACTAATTAAGCAGCCCTTCTCAACTGAAACTTAACCTCATCACTGCTGCACTGCAAGCCTAAACATAGGTTTGCCAGGTATATGGCTGGTGACATTCATTCACCCTGTCACATTCCTCCCCTGTTAGTGTGTGGCTGGGGCCACACACGGATGAAGCCCGACCATCCTCCCCTTCTCTAGAAAAGAAGTCAGCATTTGCATTTTCTTTTCCAGGCCTGTGCTGACAAATGAGAAGGGTTGGAGGGCCATATACCACCTGGGCAATCTAGCATTGGAGTCCTTCATACTATTTAACCACTTCAGTGGAGCATGGTCCGTCACCAGAGTAAAATGGACTCCTGCCAGGTAATGCCTCAAAGCCTCGATTGCCCACTTTACTGCGAGGCACTCCTTCTCAATCACTGAGTAGTTTTTTTACCTCGGGAACAATTTCCTACTCAGAAAAAGGATCGGATGTTCCACTCCCTCAAACTGTTGTGACAACACTGCCTCTAGCCCTATCTCTGATGCATCGGTTTACACTACAAAAGGCCTGTTGAAGTCTGGGCTTCTAAGACTGGACCCTCTGATAGACACCTTTTTTATATCCTCAAAGGCTCTCTGACACTCCCTTGACCATACCACTTGTGTAGGGGCACACTTTTTTGTGAGGTCCGTTATTGGGGCTGCAACTTCCGAGTTGTTGGGGATGAACCGCCGATGGTACCCTGCTAAAGATGGTTTGGAGAAGTACCCAGGCGCTATCTCTGTGTGATGTACATATGATATTCAAAAGTGAAAATGGAAAATAAGAAGGGTATAATACAGCCTTTAGATTTTGCGCAAGTTTCTTGTGGTGCCCTCCTGTGACTCGGAACACCAACAGGATCTATCCATGATCCTTAATGGTATAGAACACAGAGAAATGGGGGAGCACAGTCTCCCCCATTTCTCTGTGTTCAGTACCCTGCTAAACCCAGCAGAGAGCGTACGTGCTTTTTTGTTTGGGGGGGTCGGAACTTCTTTCAGGGCAACTACCTTGTCGGCTAATGGCCTTACTTTTCCACCTCCCACTGCATACCCTAAGTATTTGGTTTCCGCCTTACCTAAGGCACATTTCTTAGGGTTGGCTGTGAGCCCTGCCTCTCTTAGAGATTTGAGGACCGCTTTCAGCCTATTTAGATGGGCCCGCCAGTGTTTACTATAAATGACAATGTCATCTAGGTAGGCTGCGGCATAAGCCCTATGGGGTCTCAGCACTTTATCATGAGTCTCTGAAATGTTGCTGGGGCTCCATGCAGTCCAAATGGCATTGTCACAAACTGGTATAAACCCATGGGAGTGGCAAAGGCTGTTTTTCACTTAGACTTTTCCTCTAAAGGTATTTGCCAGTATCCTTTTGTTAAGTCCAGCGTGGATATATATTCCGCGTTACCAAGTGCATCAATTAACTCGTCCACCCTTGGCATCGGATATGCGTCAAACTTGGATACTGCATTGACCTTTCGGAGTCCACGCAAAATCTTACCTTCCCATCGGGTTTAGGGACCATAACTAGTGGACTACACCACTCACTGCATCATTCCTCAATCACTCCTAAGTGTAACATTTCTTGTACCTCTTTCTCTACCAGGGCCCTACGACTTTCAGGCAACCTATACGGACGGGAACGTACTTTTACCCCAGGTGCTGTCTCGATCACATGTGAAATTAAATTAGTTTGCCCTGGCAAATCAGAAAAAACATCATGGAATTGTGTAATTATTTATAACAAGTCCCCTTTTTGTTCAGAGGACACTGTCTACCCATTGGGATTTTCTCCCATTGGGGCCACGATGTTCTCCCATGGGGGCTGTGGACCCAAGTCCATTTCCTCCTCCACCGGGTGGATGAATAGAGACCGCTGCATCTTCCAGGGTTTCAGCAAGTTCACATGGTAAATTTGTTTACCCTTCCTAGACCCTGGTTGAGCGATCTCGTAATCCACATTACCCATGCAGCGGAGTACTTCGAATGGGCCCTGCCATTTGGCTAGGAGTTTGCTCTCACAACTTGGTAACAACAGCATTACCTGGTCTCCCGGGTGAAACACTCTCTCATGCGAGCATTCTGATTATAATGTCTCTCCTGGCTGTCCTGGGCTGATCTAAGATTCTCCCTAGCAAAATGGCCGACCACATCTAGGCGCTTCCTAAGGTCCAATACATATTGCAGGGTATTCTTAGAAGGGGGCCGCTGTTCCTCCCAGGACTCCTTTAGGAGGTCTAGGATACCCCGGGGTTGGCGGCCATACAGCAGTTCAAATGGAGAGAATCCCGTGGAGGCCCGGGGAACTTCCCGCACTGCAAACAGCAGAAAAGGGAGAAGTTCATCCCAGGCTCTCTTCTCTGAATCTACAAATTTCCTCAGCATCCCTTTTAGAGTTCGGTTAAATCTTTCCACCAATCCGTCAGTCTGTGGATGGTAGACCGATGTCCGAACAGACTTGACCTCTAGGAATTTTAAGACATCCTGCATCAGTTTATCCATAAAATGTGTACCTTGGTCTGTCAACATAACCTGGGGAAGTCCAACCCGCGAGAACAGTTCCAACACAACAACTTGTTGGCGACTTGCTTCGCCGTTGCTGTTCTCAGGGGGAACGCCTCAGGATATCTTGTTGCATAATCAACTATTACAAGTATAAACTGTGTCCTTTCGCAGAAGGTTCTAGAGGTCCTACCAAGTCTACCCCAATCCTCTCAAAGGGAACTGACACCAAGGGTAGAGGAACCAAAGGGGCTGGTTTTTGTCCCTTCTGACTAGTTAGCTGGCACTCCGGACATGCCGCACATAACTTAGCAATATCACTATACATCCCTGGCCAATAGAATCGGGACGAAATACGGTCCAATGTTTTATCCCTGCCAAGGTGACCACCCCAAGGGACGGTATGGGCTAGAGTGAACACAGATTTAACAAACGCCTTGGGAACCAATATCTGTCTGGTGACCTCCCCTGTTTGTGTCTGCCTATTCACCCTATACAGGATATCATTTGATAATTCAAAATAGTATTCCCCTATCACCCCCTGTGCATTCAATTTCTGCCCATCAATTTTTACCACCTTATCATACTGTCTAGAAAGGACTGGGTCTTCCCTTTGCCTCTGGTGAAAATCAGGGAGGTATAGGTCTGGTAAATCTCCAGGGCCCATATCCCCCTCCCTCTGGCCATCCCCAGCCATCACTTGTAACTTCTGGCTACTAGAATGGTCACCTTGAGACCCAGATTTCTGCAACCAGTCCTGTTTGTCAGAGCGTCTTTGCTTCCGAGTCTTTGGAACCCGGTGTCTACTGAGAAAAAGGTCTGCCGAGAAGGGAAACAGTTTGCCAGGGTTCTCCTGAGCCATAGAATAAGGCTCCTCATGAGAGACTGGAGCCATTAGGTCCGAAAAGAAAGGCCAGTCCCGGCCGAGCACAACGGGGGCAGGGAGCCAAGGAGCGACTCCTACTTCGAGGTAAGCCTCCTGACCTTTTACCTGTAGCCGGATTTTGGCCGTCGGATACCGTTTTACATCGCCGTGTATACATTCTATACTCCATGGAGAGTCAAAAGAACATGCGTTAGGGGTTAACAGTTCCTGGAAGACCAGAGTTTTCCCAGAGCCCGAATCTACAAGGGCCTGGACGGTTTTTCCCCCAACCTGGGCTGGAAGTAGCCAGGGCTTGTAATTTTCTCCAGTGAAGGCCGAGGCGACGGTCCTGCTGAAGGAACAATCAATCTGTGGACAGTCCACATGCCGGTGGCCTTGTTCTCTGCAGGCGGAACATGGAGAGGGTTCCCTCGAAGGAAGGGGCCGTGGATAGCGCTCCGCTGGACCGGATACTGGAGACCAGTCATCTGGTGGGTCCTGTGGGCGACGTCCTCGGAAGTTCCTCTCATTTGGCGACAAGCCGACATCAGGAAGGGGATGAGGGTCTCGGCGGTGCCCGGCGTTTTGGCTTCTTCCTTGTTGGAAGGACTGCTCCTTTCGTGGCACTTGGCGGTTGCGCATGGAGGGTCCGTAGTTTCCCCGTTGTTTCAATCTCCCTCTTTGGGTCTCCACAAGTGCTGGCGAAGTTGGATCCGTCGGGTCCAGGGCACTCGCCTGATCCTCGGCCACAAGGAAGTTCTCAACGAGTCGGATCGCCAAAGCTAGGGTTTCAGCAGCATGGCGTTTTACCCACGAGCGTGCGGAAGGGGGTGTTATCTATAGGAATTGTTCCAAAACCACTTGCTCAAGAATTGCCTCCTTAGTGCGCTCCTCGGGTTGTATCCAGCGAGTACACAAGTCCAATAACCGCTGAGCGAGGACCCGGGGTCTCATCTTAGCGGTGTACTTCAGGTTCCGGAACTGCTGCCGGTAGGTCTCTGGGGTCAGACCTAAGCGATCCAATATGGCGGCTTTTACTTGTTGGTAGTCCATTGCCTGATCTGCTGGGAGGCCCTGATATGAGGCCTGGGCTTCTCCTATGAGGAGCGGGGCCAAAGCAGTTGCCCAGCGATCTGGAGCCCAGCCCTGAGCTTCGGCAACCCTTTCAAATGTCAGTAGAAAAGCCTCTGGATCCTCGTTCAGAGACATTTTCCTCAGGAGGACCGGGGGTTTGGTCGCAAGTTCTGGACTGGCAGAACTCTGGAATTGGGTCAGCAGCTTGGCCATCCGTTCATCCTGTGCTGCCTGCTGCTGGGTTAGGAGCTGGGTTTGCTGCTGCAATAGTAGTTGGGCCTGCTCCTGCATTAACAGTCCCTGCTGTTTGGTCTGCTCCTGCATTAACAGTCCCTGCTGTCTGGTCTGCTCGCACAGAAACTCTCTTAAAAATTCTTCCATTTTTCTCATTTTTGTGTGTGGCCCTTCAACTGCAGAGGGCTCTCAAAATCCCAATGCTAACACCATATGTTGCAGGGTACATGCAACCACACACACGGGTTCTCTTGATAAGGCTTCTTTATTGAGCCTTAAAAACATACAGCACACAAAACAAAATAGCTTCTCTTCAGCAGACAAAAACAAAATAGCTTCTCTTCAGCATAGAAAACAAGGCAGCTTCTCTTCAGCATGAAGGACACAGACAGTTCATCACACATGTACTTTGAAAAACAGACCTTATAGCAGTAATCTCTTCAGTATTTCAGTCCTGTCTCCTGACCAATTAGCTTGCATGTGTGTACAGCCTGGGGGTTTTAAAACACCTTGATTATTCAGCTGGGGTCAGACTAATTAAGCAGCCCTTCTCAACTGAAACTTAACCTCATCACTGCTGCACTGCAAGCCTAAACATAGGTTTGCCAGGTATATGGCTGGTGACATTCATTCACCCTATCACAGACAGTTCCTCCGATTCAGGAGGAACTGTTCCAGTGACAGATCCTGTAAAAAGAGAGGGGGTCTAAGGTCTTAATTATCTGCAACTTAAGTATAACCAGAGTAGTAGTGCTTTTCTAAGAATGTTTTGAAGTTCTTCTTAATAATACTACTATTCAGTAGAGGATAATGTTTAAACGGTCATATTGTTGGATATATTATGCATATTACATGTACTATGTGGAAAACTAATAAAAACGATCTTAAGAAAAAGAGAGCAAAGAACTAAGAGACTTCTCAAAAGAAACCTAGAAAAGGGTTTAAAACCCTGATTACGATGTGGTCAGATTCATAAGCAATTATGGTACACATTGGAATGATTGGCTGCAGATTTTAATGAACGATAAGAACATCTGTTTGGGCAGGACCTGCATTTAAAACTACATTTTATTGACAAATCTCAGAGATCTCCAGGAAGGAGACATTATTATTCCCGGCAGAAATGAGAACATACACATTGAATAAAACAATTAAAAAAAAAAAAAAATTACCCTTGTGATTTACCAAAGTGAAAGATTAGTATATGATTAGCTACTTACTGTTTCCAACCTTTTTTTGGTTAAGAAACCCTGTGAAGTTTTGGGGAACCCCAACCCTCTCTAATAGCGTGTGTGAGATCAGATGCAATGTAAGGAACCCCAACCCTCTCTAATAGCGCGTCAGAGATCAGATGCATTGTAAGGAACCCCAACCCTCTCTAATAGAGTATCTAAGATCAGATGCATTGTAAGGAACCCCAACCCTCTCTAATAGAGTATCTAAGATCAGATGCATTATAAATTATTTTATATTTGATACAATTTTCAAATGCCCTGAAAAAAGCCTTTTGGGGTACCCAGGGAACTGAAGGGTTTCTAGGAACCCTGGTTGAAAAACACTAACATAGTGGTAACATCATGGGGCACTCAAAGGGTTAATATATCATTACATATGAATATTTAAACCTAAAAAGCATAACCGCAACAATAACACATGAATACATTGTATACTGCTATAGATATGGGTGCGTTACATTTCATACCCAATAGATCAGGATGCTGCTGCAGTCCTAACTTTGCAATAGTCAGGGCTGAGTAATAAGGAAGGTTTTAGATTAGAACAATCACAATTATATCCATACTTAAAAATCCTTGAATTTGTTTATTGTTGTACATTATTTCCCTGAAATAGTAAAACTACCAGATGAGCAACATAAAATATGGGATAATATTGAAAATGAAAGATAATAGATCTAGAGAGATAAAGAGAAGGGGAAGAATGGCTGAAATTAAGAATGAGCCACAGGCAAGAGAAGGATAAAACAAGAGGAGGGTGGAGACCATAAAAAGGAGATGGAACAGTGGAGAGAAAAACAACCTAATGAAAAAGGGACAGAATAAAAAGCATGATTAGAGATAAATAAAAAAATATAAGGGTAAATGTCGGTGATGTAACTGTGATTATAATGTTGGTAGTAACATTACTTTTCTGTTTAGAAACATAGATTTTCAGTTCCTTTTTTTTTATTTTATTGGATTTAAACAATTAAAAAATAATGTTTAAAGAGCTCTGCCCCTTTTCAATAGGTTGGGACTATTGAAACTAGGCACAATGTCACTGCCTTTTCATTCACGCGTCAACCACTGATATTCAGAAACAAATGGGGGGTATAACATAGTTACATAATAGGTGAGGTGTTACATAGTAGGTGAGGTTGAAAAAAGAAATACAGTATGTTCATCAAGTTCAATCTATGCTAAATTTAGAAGACACATAGCCTATGTTTTTATTTAAAGTTTAATAACTTTCTTTATTTTGAAGGGAAACAAAAAAAAAACGCCAGTGAAACATTATCCAATGATGTCTCATGAAGGAAAAAATAAATATATTCCTGACTCCAATAATGGCAATCAGATTGCTCCATGGATCAACATCAATCCCATGTTTACCTATTTGGTAGGTTCCTGTATACAGGTACCTTTCTTTTCAAATAGATGTCCAACCTTTTCTTGAAAATATGTATTGTACTGTATCTGCCATTATAGTCTCCATGGGTGATGAACCACATTTTAACTGCCCTTACTGTAAAGAACCCTTTCCTTTGTTGCTGGTGAAAACTCCTTTCCTCCAACCTTAACTAATGACCCTGTGTCGTTTGTACTGGCCTTGGGATGAATAGTTGTTTTGGAAGCTCCTTGTATTGTCTCCGAATATATTTGTAAATAATCATATCCCCTCTTAGATGCCTCTTTTCTATTGTAAACATGTTTAATTTAGCTAGCCTCTCCTGATAAATCAGATTTTCCATCACCAGTATGAATTTTGTGGCTCTTCTCTGTACTTTTTATAGTTCAATAATGTGTTTGTTATGGAGTGGTGCCCCAAACTGTACTCCATATTCAAGGGTTAGTCTTATGCTTTATACAGTGGCATTATGATGTTTTCTTCCATTTTACTGCCTGACATTGTGCACTATTGCTAAGCCTGCTGTCTAAATCCTACTCTATCAATCATTGATCTAATTTTGTCCCATTTAATTTTTAAGTAGCCTGTTTATTCTTGATTCCCAAATGCATAACCTTACATTTATGTATTAAACCTCATCTACCATTTGCCTGCCCCAGTTTCCAGTCTATCCAAGTCATCCTGTTCAGAAATGACTTCCTTCTCTGATTTTACTACAGTACCTTACATCATTTAGTTTCATCAGTGAGTAAAGATACTGACTGTGTAAACAACGACACTGAGTTTGAAGCAGGGGAACCTGGTTCAATTCCCGGTGTCAGCTCCTTGGGACCTTGGGCAAGTCACTCCCTGTGCCTCAGGCACCAAAAACATAGACTATAAACTCATCTGGGAATGGACTGTGTAAAAATTCCTATGTGCTGCGTACTGAGCATTATACTGTCATTGTGAAGCGCTTTGAGTTCCATTGGGAGAAAAGCACGGTATGAAATAAAGCGGTTATTATTAAATAATATTATTATTACTCCACTTACAACTTTAGTCCAACCTGAAAAGGTTCAATTTATGACAACTCTCTGTTGTCTATCCTTCCATCAGTTTTTAATCCAGGTGCAAAAATATTTACCCAGACCAACTTTCTTTATTTTGTACACTAATCTCGTGTGGAACTGTATCAAAAGCCTTTGCAGAATCTAAGTAGATGACATCAGCTGCATTACCCTGGTCTAAATTCCTACTTCCCTCCTCAAAGAAACTAATAAGATTAACTTTGCATGACCTATCCTTTATAAAAAACCATTCTGAATATTACTAATAATTTTATTATCCATTAGGTATGTCTGAATATTATCCCTTACTAAACCTTCAAGTAACTTCCCCACTATTGAAGTCAGGCTTACAAGTCTGTAATTCCCCGGTTGTGATCTAGCTCCCTTTTTAAAAATGGGCACCACGTCTCCCTGCTTGATAAACTCCCCATTACCCCAACTCCACCCCCATGACCCGTAGCTATTTCTCGATTCCTATCTATTCTGTCTAGTCCATTACCTTTTGCTTGTCCATCTTCCCTCCTTCTTAGTTTAAAATCACCTCTAACCTTTTTTAAATCCTCCTCCCTAGCACAGAAGATAACTCTTTGTTGAGGTGCAATCACTCCCTACTGTAAAGATATAACCTTTCAGAGAAAGACTCCCATTGCTTTAAAACCCCAAAACCTCTTGTTCCTACATCACATTCTTAGCCATGCAAAACGTCCCTAAGATCCAACTGCCTCCCTGCGGTAGTGCATAGCACTGTAATATTTCTGAAAATACAACCTTAGTGGTCCTTTTCTTAAACATGCGGCTTAGATCCCTTGAAATAATTTTTTAGGGACCCTCCATCCTTCTTTAACTTTGTCATTGGTGCCAACGTATATCAAGACCACTGGTCATTTACAGCCCCTCCCAACAATCTGTACCCAATTGTAATGTGCTGAACCCGAGCACCCAGGAGACAACAAACTGTCCGGTTCATGCTGTCACAGCAACAGATTGTCCACTCTATCGTCCTAATAATGGAGTCCCCTACCACCACAATCTGCCTTGGTCTCGGAGTATCCTGAGTCGCCTCTGTGCAGAAGGGATTGTTCTCCTGGCTGCTATAAGAATCAATGTCCCCCAATATCTTTACTTCATTTGGCAAATCTATTGAGATGGATCAGCTCAGAACTGGCCTGCCTCCTCCTGTTAACTGTTGACCAACTACCTATGTTTTGCTGGTCCTCAGTCACAGCTCCACCCTCTGCACCACTAGTCCCAGCCAGATCCTTCCAAGATATCCAATATTCCTCAATGTTGCAAGTTGCCTCATCAGATCAACAATCTGAGACTCCAAAGAGACCACATACTCATACTTCCCACAGAGGTATGCTCCCTGTAATGGTTGCTCCAACTGCACATACAGTAGATGTGCAAAATGTGCGTTGAGTGGCATTCCCAATGCTGCGCATTGCTGCAACTATGGAGTATTAAGTGCTAACTCACAAATAGGTGAGCTAAATTAACTGACGTACTTTGTTTCCAACATCCTTTCACTTCTAGTTATAACTCCACACTTAATCCAACGGCACTTGAACAAAACTGCAATTCAGTTACACAGGTCAGTCTAGTTTTCACTGGTTGAAAGTGGTTGGCTGGCAAAGCCGGACAATCAGTGGAAAAGCAAACTCGTCGGTTTTACCCAATGAGAAAAGACTACGGTATACAGGTATAAACAAAACAAAAAAGTCAGAAACCTGGTTATAGTCTACTGTAAAATAAAGTGCATTCAATAATGGAGGTGAAGGTAAAAGAATCCATGATAAAGGAGGCACCGAGCATAGCACCCGGCTTGACACCCACCGGGTGGCAAATTCTGAAGCCGTCCAAGTGGACTCGGTGTGGGTGTACTCTTCTCAAATACAGAAGCGCACCAGCACCTGGAACATCTCCACAATGTCCATTGGACGCCTACTGCCAAACAATGCTTTCTGGTCTTATATATGGCTTCCGTAGCTTGACCAATGCCAGGAATAGGTTGGCAGGGAGGAATGTATGTTTATCTTTATTTATATAGCGCCCCACAGCTGTTCTCAGCACTTTATAAAATAGATAATACATTTCAGCCAATTGTAATACAATAAATGCAACATGCAAAATCCTACAATAGGAAAGGAAATCCCTGCACTGAAGAGTTTACAATGTAAGTGGCATGTTTGGAGATTTACAAAGACAGCAGGTGATGGAATAAGTGCAGTATATGGCAGTGCTTGGCCACAATCGTTGGTAGGAGCAACTGTGGGTGTGGGACAGTAGCCATGAGTTTAGGCTATTGAAATGCTTCATTTAAGAGATGAGTTTTAAAGTTTGACTTAAAAGTGGGAAGAGAAGCCAAGCACTGCCATCTACTGCAAGGCGTGTGGGCAGCAGCCAGCATGCATCGAAAGAATACCTCCTTCCTATACATTGTTCTGGCTGCCACCACTGCAGTGGCCCAAATTTCAGCCACAGCACTAAAAAATGCATCAATGCCCTGACAAGGTGATATAGGACATCTTGCCCCATGCTTCCTGCTTAATACAGGTTCAGTCCCAGCAGTATTGTTGAGGTTCAGTCCTAGCCTGTAGTGACCACCTGCACCCATGATGTGGCTGGGTCTGCAGGGGTTAAGCTGCTCACAGCAGCTGCGGGAGGTGCAGCCAGGGCACTGGATGTTTTAGGTGCATGGGCTGGTGATATTAGTCCCCTGCAAGCAGCTACTGTACAACTAGCCATCTTTCAAGTTCAAACTTTATAATTCATCTCCCAACTGAACAAATATATATAAGAAACTTAAAATAAAGTGATTTTTAATGCCCAAATCTGAGAACATGGGGGTGGAGTGGGGGTAGAGGTGATGAAAGGGGTCGGGGGGGGGTAGAGGTGATGAAAGGGGTGGGGGGGGGTAGTGGTGATGAAAGGGGGGGGTAGATGTGATGAAAGTTTAGAGGTGATGAAAGGGATGGGGGAGGGGTAGAGGTGGAGGGGGGGTAGAGGTGATGAAGGGGGGGTAAAGGTGATGAAAGGGGTGGGGGGGTAGAGGTGTGGGGGAGTAGAGGGGATGAAGGGGGTGGGGGGGTAGAGGTGATGAAAGTGGTGGGTGGGGGAGGGTAGAGGTGATGAAAGGGGTGGGTGGGGGGGGTAGAGGTGATGAAAGGGGTGGGGGGGTAGAGGTGATGAAAGAGCTGGGTGGGGGTAGCATTAATGAAAGAGGTGGATGGGGGGTAGAGGTGATGAAAGGGGTGGGTGGGGGGGGTAGAGGTGATGAAAGGGGTGGGGGGTAGAGGTGATGAAGTGGGTGGGGGGTAGAGGCGATAAAAGGGATGAGTGGGTGGGTAGAGGTGATGAAATGGGTGGGTGGGGGTAGATGTGGTGAAAGGGGTGGGCGGGGGGGGGTAGAGATGATGAAAGGGGTGGGTGGGGGGTGTAGAGGTGATGAAAGGGGTGGGTGGGAGAGGGTAGAGGTGATGAAAGGGGTGGGGGGGTAGAGGTGATGAAAGAGGTGGGTGGGGGGTAGCATTGATGAAAGGGGTGGATGGGGGGTAGAGGTGATGAAAGTGGTGGGTGGGGGGGGGGTAGATGTGATGACAGAGGTGGGGGGTAGAGGTGATTAAAGGGGTGGGGGGGGTAGAGGCGATGAAAGGGATGGGTGGGGGGTAGAGGTGATGAAAGGGGTTGGGTGGGGGGGTAGAGGTGATGTAAGGGGTGGGTGGGGGGGTAGAGGGGATGAAAGGGGTGGGTGGGTGGGGTAGAGGTGATGAAAGGGGTGGGTGGGGGGTAGAGGTGGTGAAAGGGGTGGGCAGGGGGGGTAGAGGTGGTGAAAGGGGTGGGTGGGGGGGTAGAGATGATGAAAGGGGTGGGTGGGGGGTAGAGGTGATGACAGGGGTGGGTGGGAGGGGTAGATGTGATGACAGGGGTGGGTTGGGGGGTAGATGGGATGACGGGTGGGTGGGGGGGGTAGATGTGATGGTGGGTGGGAGGGGTAGATGTGATGACAGGGGTGGGTTGGGGGGTAGATGGGATGACAGGTGGGTGGGGGGGGTAGATGTGATGACGGGTGGGAGGGGTAGATGTGATGACGGGTGGGTGGGAGGGGTTAGAGGTGATGAAAGGGGTGGGTGGGAGGGGTAGAGGTGATGAAAGGGGTGGGGGGTAGCATTGATGAAAGGGGTGGGTGGGGGGGTAGAGGTGATGAAATGGGTGGGTGGGAGGGGTAGAGGTGATGAATGGGGTGGGTGGGGGGGTAGAGGTGATGAATGGGGTGGGTGGGGGGGTAGAGGTGATGAATGGGGTGGGTGGGGGGGTAGAGGTGATGAAAGAGCTGGGTGGGGTAGCATTGATGAAAGGGCTGGGTGGGGGTACAGGCAATGTAAAGGGTGGGGGGTTAAAGGTGATGAAAGAGGTGGGTGGGGGTAGCATTGATGAAAGGGGTGGATGGGGGGTAGAGGTGATGAAAGGAGTGGGTGGGGGTGGTAGATGTGATGACAGGGGTGGGGGGTAGAGGTGATTAAAGGGGTGGGTGGGAGGGCTAGAGGTGATGAAGTGGGTGGGGGGGTAGAGGCGATGACAGGGATGGGTGGGGGGGGGTAGAGGTGATGAAAGGGGTGGGTGGGGGGGTAGAGGTGATGAAAGGGCTGGGTGGGGGGTAGAGGTGGTGAAAGGGGTGGGTGGGGGGGTAGAGATGATGATAGGGGTGGGTGGGGGGGTAGAGGTGGTGAAAGGGGTGGGGAAGGGGGTAGAGGTGATGACAGGGATGGGTGGGGGGGTAGATGTGATGAGAGGGGTGGGTAGGGGGGGGGTAGATGTGATGATGAGTGGGTGGGGGGGTAGATGGGATTACAGGGGTGGGTGGGGGGGTAGATGTGATGACGGGTGGGTGGGGGGGTTAGAGGTGATTAAAGGGGTGGGTGGGAGGGGTAGAGGTGATGAAAGGGGTGGGAGTAGCATTGATGAAAGGGGTGGATGGGGGGGTAGAGGTGATGAAAGGGGTGGGTGGGAGGGGTAGAGGTGATGAAAGGGGTGGGTGGGGGGGTAGAGGTGATGAATGGGGTGGGGATGGGGGGTAGAGGTGATGACGGGTGGGTGACAGGGGTCATCACCTCTACCCACCCACCCCTTTCATCACCTCTACCCCCCCCCCCCCCCACCAACTTCTTTCATCACCTCTACCCCCCCACCCACCCCTTTCATCAATGCTAGTAGTACGGAGGCATACATTATGTCAAACTTTTTTTGACAGGTGCCATGCCCCCTTTTGCCCTAAGCCCCGCCCCAATTTGGCCAAACCCCACCCAGGTGTCCCGCCCCGTCCGTATCTGGCTCTGCCCCCTGCGACAATTTTTTCATGCTGACGCCCCCTACGCCAAAAACCCGTGGTTGACGCCCCCTGCGCCAATTTAATTTTTTTATTATGATGTGTATTTTTCATTCTTTTTTTGTGATTGGTGCATACTGTTGACGTAGATAGGAGGGGGGCGTATACATATGCGGGGGCATGTTCGGGCATGTCTATAAGCGTTTGGGGCATGTCCGAACATGTTTTTTTCATACGGGCAAGTCTGGGCAGGTTTATTCTGAAATAACGCAGTGCGCATGTCAGAAATTTTCAAAAGACTATGAAAAGAGGTCATAGCAGGTTTTTTTTTTAATTCAGACAGAACACTGCATTAAGAGCATGAAAGGTAGTAGAGGGGTCACTACACACTGAAAATAGGCAGCATTTACTTTATAGTTTAAATATTTTACTTACAGGGTTATATACATGTATTAAAGTAATAAACACAGAAAAAAGCATAGAAATAAGAGGTTTAACATATATAGATTTAAAATGTTGGTACTTACCGGCAGAGGAGGACATATGTATAATATATATTTTAAAAAGTGAAGCCTATTTTTTTTTTTTAAAGCAGACTTGTAACAGACTCATAAAAAATGCTCATACACATTAATTACTGATAGGATGGCAGAGGGGGGGAGGGGCACAAGGATAGGCAACCTTATGCGGTGTTAAATGAGACCAGATGTGTCGTGTGTTGCTATATAAGTTATTAGTTAGTGAATAATTACTGATTGATAAGTTTATCAGGAGAAACAAATCATTAAGCAGGACTATTTTTGGCAAGCTGATCTCGTATCAATGATTGATTTTGCCAAGTTTAATGACGGCGCCCGCTATATACTGACGGTTATTGATATTTTGTCAAAATACGCCTGGGCGAAATTTTTGTGAAATATAACCGGATTAAGCGTCGCCACGGCGTTGCAGGAAATTTTCTTAGAGGGCCGTGTGCCGCAAAAGTTACAAACTGACGGAGGAAAAGAATTCTTGAATAAGAATGTTAATTTACTGCTGAAAAAGTTTGGCATTAAGCATTTTATTGCTGGCAACACGGTTAAGGCAGCAATCGTTGAGCGTTTTAATAGGACATTAAAAACGAAAATGTGGCGCTTTTTCACCGCGCATAATACGTACCGGTACAACGATGTATTATCAGATATAATATACAGCTATAACCACACGCCGCATCGCACCATTAAGTGCGCGCCAAAGGTTGTAACACAAGCAAATTCTCTCACCGCCTGGAAGACTATTTATGGTCTACATGTGAGTTCTAAGAAGCTTAAGCCACTTTTAAAAATTGGAGATCACGTTCGGATATCAAAGTATAAAGGCGTTTTTACAAAGGGTTATGAACAGTGTTTTACAGATGAAATATTTATTATTGATGATGTACGCATGAAAGGCGTGAAGCCGCTGTATAAGCGTACAAATAGCGCTGGTGAGGCCATAGAAGGATCATTCTACACTGAAGAGGTACAAAAAATACCAAAGAATTTAAATCACGTTTACAGAATTGAGAAGATATTAAAACAAAAAAGCGTAAGGCGTAAAATCGTCTACTACGTTAAATGGTGGGGATACCCTACAAAATTCAACATCTGGATAGAAAATGCACAACTAACCCGGTTGTAGAAATACGCCGCCATGGAGGATATTGCATTTTATGTAACGTTGCCTAGTAACGCGTCATACAAAACGTTCCCCCAAAATGACATTTCTAATTATACGACAAAACTAGCCAAGCCCATTATTTTAAAAGGTGAATAGGAGGTTGCTTTAACAGAGATACAGTATCCACATACTTGGAATACATTTTAAACAGTGGATGGTAACGTATCTGTAACCCAACTGAGTCCGCAGACGTGGAACATGGGTATGGATAGTAAAATAGGATTAACACCGCTAAACGCCATTAAATCAAATTTCATGGTAAAAGCGGGGTATTATAGTGATATTAATGAATTGGTTAGGTCTATTAATGATGCGGTGGTCAGCAGCAAGGTGAAATTGAAATATGACGACTTTGAAAGAACCGTGTCTGTGGTGGGTACACAGCGCTTTACAGCCTCAGAGCGTATGATGAACATTCTAGGTATGGATTCTAATAACATCGATAAAATTGAAAAAAGGAATAAAATATGTGCAGATATAAAAAATGGCTTTTATACAATATTTGTTTATACCGACATCATTATGCATCAACGCGTAGGTCAAAGTTTTGTCCCACTATTGCGTACCGTTGAAATCACCGGCAATATTAATGATTTCATAAAACCTGATTACATACCTGTCAGTAAATACCACATTGATTGCATTACTATAGAGATAAAGAACGACCAAGATAAGAACGTCTCATTCAAGTACAGGAAGTCCATTGTAAAACTACACTTTCGTCCGCGCAAAGGCTCTTTGTATTGAAAGGGCCAGCAACATGGTGGCTGTTAAAAATGATGGAGAACCACAGGTTTACAGTATGTACTATAGCAGGGGGGCGCAAACTTTTTTCCCTGCGCCCCCCTGCCGGCGGTCCCCTCTCTTCCGCGCCCCCCCTAACCACCAATTAGCCGCCCTCCGGCGTCATGACGTCACGTTGCCATAGCAACGTGACGTCACATGACCTTGCGGCATCATTTTGACGCTGCGTTGCCATGGCGACGCAAGAAGGAAGCTGCCGGAGTCACGGGTAAGTATGGTTTACAGAGGCCCTGCAGCTCCCCCGGCACTTAATTTAAGTGCCTTTGGGAAGCGCGCGGGGCCTCTGTAAACCCCGCGCCCCCCCACCGGCAGTCTCGCGCCCCCCCTGGGGGTCGCGCCCCACAGTTTGCGCACCGCTGTACTATAGAGCACAGGCGGGAAATGGCTTACAGGGTTTTCATGGGAGCCCTTTTATGTACGGCCGTGGATTAGCAGGCGGTTTCCGCAGTCTGTTTAGGCGTGCGGTACCGTCATTATTGATGTTGTAAAACCGCATGTAAAAAATGCAGCATTAATATCGCTAGAGACATTGTGGGTCGTGTTTCAACCGCGGTGACGAATAAAATGGGCGGTGCAGCACAAGATGGGTCTGGTCTCGTGTACATCAGTAAAAGCAATTCTAAAGGCAAACGCAAGCGTAGCGTTGCATTCCCACCCAGCACAGCACGTTATCAAAACAAAAAGAACAGCCGCAACGTCAGAAAGAAGAAAAAACCTCGCGACGGAACTTAAACGACATCTTTTGATTCATTTGACAAGACAAAAAAAAAAGGGCTTTTATTTATACATATATATATATATTTTAATCGCTTTAATTCGTCATGTCATTTATTCATACCATCACCGTAGAACGCGCTAAATCAGAAACGGACCACTTTCAAAAGCATCCGACACACACGTGCATAGAAAAAAGTATGCATATGGAAATACAAACAGCGGCCACTATTTCAGAAAACGCTCCTATGGAATTTGATAGCGACGAAAGCGGGGAAGACTATTGCGACTTCAATAATGCATTGAATTA
Source organism: Ascaphus truei (assembly GCF_040206685.1). Classification (NCBI taxonomy): domain Eukaryota; kingdom Metazoa; phylum Chordata; class Amphibia; order Anura; family Ascaphidae; genus Ascaphus; species Ascaphus truei. The sequence continues at coordinate 39,255,155 of NC_134492.1, read as the reverse complement.
CATTACCTGTAAGATGGCTGCGTTGACATTGTAAACCAGCATGTGAAAACAACGGAGCGAAATAACGCTTTCAACCGCAGTGTTGAATAAAATAGGCGGTACACCGCCAGCAGACTCCGGACACAGGCACATAAGTAAAGCAATTCTAAAGACAAACGCATACAACGCCTAGCGTTTCAGCCTTGCACACATCGGTGTCAAAACAAACAGAGCGGACGCAAAAGACAGAAAGAAGAGAAAAACCTCACGACGGTACTTAAAAGCCCGCAGTTGATTCGCTTGACAAGACATAAAAAGTTATTTCATCATGGCGTTTATTCACACCAACTCCATAGAATGCGCTAAATCTGAACTGGACATCTTACAAATACAACCTACGCTGACGAGCATAGAAAAAAGTCTGTATGAGGAAATACAGCCACTGGCAGCTCTTTCAGAAACGGCACCTTTGGAGTTTTATATCGCGGGCAGCGGGGAACATTATTTCGATCTCAATAATACTTTCAAACATCAACAAGAAACAAATATCAAACAATGTAGAAGTAATAACAAATATTCAAGTCCTGGAACATTTGGGTAACAGTGATCATAACATGGTCTCATTTGAAATAAATTATCAAAAAACAGATTACTTGGGTTCAACAAAGACTTTAAACTTTAGAAAGGCAGATTTTAATAAACTGAGGTCTAATCTAGTAGTAATACAATGGGATGATGTTTTTGCAGGGAAAAATGTAGAAGATAAATGGGCAGTCTTTAAAACATTGTTAGAAAAGCACACTCATCAGTGTATACACTTGGGTAATAAGTATAAAAGAAATAAGTAAAAACCAATATGGCTAAATAAACAGGTAGGGGAGGAAATGGACAAGAAGAGGAAGGCGTTTAGATTCTTTAAGTCAGAAGGGACAGAGACATCGTATCAGAATTATAAGGAATGTAAAAAAAATTGCAAAAGGCCAATCAAATTAGCAAAAACGGATTATGAAAAAAGGATTGCAATAGAAAGTAAGGTCAACCCTAAAAAGTTCTTTAAGTACCTTAATAACAAAAAACGAGAAAAGAAAATATAGGACCCTTTCAGTGTGAGATGGGTAGGCAGATTATTGGAAATAAGGAAAAAGCAGAGGTATTAAACAAATTCTTTGCCTCTGTGTTTACCAGGGAAGAATCAAGTTCAATAGTAGCGCCACAGGAGGAAGCCACAACCTCCATATTAATGACCAATTGGTTAACTGAGGAAGAAGTTCATAAGCGACTTGAAAAAATTAAAGTAAATAAGGCACCTGGCCCCAATGGCATACATCCAAGAGTTCTCAAGGAGTTAAGCTCAGTAATAGCAAAACCATTATATTTAATATTCAAGGACTCCATTTCCACAGGCTCAGTACCACAAGATTGGCGTAAAGCAGATGTGGTGCCTATATTTAAAAAGGGAGCTAGATCACACCCGGGGAATTACAGACCTGTAAGCCTGACTTCAATAGTAGGGAAACTACTTGAAGATTTAATACGGGATAATATTCAGGAATACCTAATGGAAAACAAAAGTATTAGTAATAGTCTGAACGATAGATCTTGCCAACCTAACCATATTTGTTTCTTTGAGGAGGTAAGTAGGAATTTAGACCAGGGTAATGCAGTTGATGTGGTCTACTTAGATTTTGCAAAGGCTTTTGATACGGTTTCACACAAGAGGTTGGTGTAAAAAATAAAGAAAATTGGACTCAGTAATAATATATGCACCTGGATTGAAAACTGGTAAAAGGACAGACAACAGAGGGTTGTCATAAATGGAACTTTTTCAGGTTGGGCTAAAGTCGTGAGTGGAGTACCTCAAGGATCGGTACTGGGACCCCTGCTTTTTAACTTGTTTGTTAATGACCTTGAGGTTGGGATCGAGAGCAAAGTCTCCATCTTTGCTGATGATACTAAATTGTGTAAGGTAGTAGAATCAGAGCAGGATGTAATTTCTCTTCAGAAGGACTTGGAGAGACTGGAAACGTGGGCAGGTAAATGGCAAATGAGGTTTAATACAGATAAATGTAAGGTTATGCATTTGGGATGCAAGAATAAAAAGGCGACTTACAAATTAAATGGAGATATATTGGGGGAATCCTTGATGGAGAAGGATTTAGGAGTGCTTGTAGACAGCAGGCTTAGCAATAGTGCCCAATGTCATGCAGTAGCTGCAAAGGCAAACAAGATCTTATCTTGCATCAAACGGGCAATGGATGGAAGGGAAGTAAACATAATTATGCCCCTTTACAAAGCATTAGTAAGACCACACCTTGAATATGGAGTACAATTTTGGGCACCAATCCTAAGAAAAGACATTATGGAACGAGAGAGTGCAGAGAAGAGCCACCAAATTAATAAAGGGGATGGACATTCTAACTTATGAGGAGAGGCTAGCTAAATTAGATTTATTTACATTAGAAAAGAGGCGTCTAAGAAGGGATATGATAACTATATACAAATATATTCAGGGACAATACAAGGAGCTTTCAAAAGAACTATTCATCCCACGGGCAGTACAAAGGACTCGGGGCCATCCCTTAAGGTTGGAGGAAAGGAAATTTCACCAGCAACAAAGGAAAGGGTTCTTTACCGTAAGGGCAGTTAAAATGTGGAATTCATTACCCATGGAGACTGTGATGACAGATACAATAGATTTGTTCAAAAAAAGGTTGGACATCTTTTTAGAAAGGAAAGGTATACAGGGATATACCAAATAAGTAAACATGGGAAGGATGTTGATCCAGGAATTAATCCGACTGCCAATTCTTGGAGTCAGGAAGAAATTAATTTTTCCCCTTAATGGGGTTTTTTGTTTGCCTTCCTCTGGATCAATAAGTAAGTATAGATATAGAATAAAGTATCTGTTGTCTAAATTTAGCATAGGTTGAACTTGATGGACGTACGTCTTTTTTCCACCTCATCTACTATGTAACTATGTAACTATGTAACTTTGATATACATTACATGTAAGATCGTCAAACAGGACAACACACCGATTGGTGATGGAGCACGCGTGAGTCTAATTAATTATCCGATAGCAACACTTTTCAATAAGGTAGATGTGACTTTGGGGGACAGACTCATATCGCAATCCAATAATCTGTACGCGTATCGGGTGTATATTGAAAAAAATAAAATTGGCGCAGGGGGCGTCAACCGCAGTTTTGTGGCGTAGGGGGCATCAACCATGGTTTTTTGTCGTAGGGGGCGTCAGCCTCAAAAAATTGTCGCAGGGGGCGGAGCCGGATACGGAAGGGCAAAAGGGGCGTGGCACCTGTCAAAAAAAGTTTGGCATAATGTATGCCTCCCTACTACTAATGCTACCCCCCACCCACCTCTCACCACCTCTACCCCTCCACCCCTTTCATCACCTCTACCCCTCCCACCCACTCCTTTAATCACCTCTACCCCTCCCACCCACCCCTGTCATCACATCTACCCCCCCACCAATCCCTGTCATCACATCTACCCCCTACCCACCAATGTCATCACATCTCCCCCCCACCCACCCCTGTCATCACCTCAACCCCCCCTCCCCACCCCTTTCATCGCCTCTACCCCCCCACCCACCCTTTCATCACCTCTACCACCTTTACCCCCCACCCACCCCTTTCATCACCTCTACCCCCCCACCCACCCCTTTTATCACTTCTACCCCCCCCCCCCCAGCCACCCCTTTCATCATTGCTACCCCCCATCCCTAGAGGTGTAGAGGTGATGAAAGGCGTGGGTGGGGGGTAGAGGTGATGAAAGGGGTGGGGGGGGGTTAGGGGTGATGAAAGGGGGGGGATAGGGGTGATGAAAGGGGTGGGTGGGGGGTAGAGAAGAGGAAAGGGGTGGGCGGGTGGTAAAAGTGAGGACAGCGGGGGGGGTAAAGGTGATGATTGGGGTGTGGAAGGGGGTAGAGGTGGTGATGGGTGGGGGGTAAAGGTGAGGACGGGTGGGGGGTAAGGGTGATGATAGGGGTGGGGGGTAGGAGTGATGGTGGGGGAGGGGGTGAAGCCACTGTAAGTAACCCACAGGAAGTAGGGCTTTGTTGTAATGAAGCACTGCAGCTTCTTGGGGAAAATAAAAAGGGGTTTTCAAACTAACTAAATTAAACCTCCCCAAAAATGACCTGAAATAAACCCAAAGTATCCCCACACCAACTAATAAGCAAGGAAATTGAAAACAATAAAGCCCGTTTTTATGCTCAGTTTGCGGCGCTACTTCACACACAAGCGCTCTCCGTGAGGAACGCAGGCTCAAGGATTCGTTACAAACCTGTTTAAATCACAGACATGCACAAATCAGGTGTGTTAGGGAAGCATTCAACCCAAACACACCCAATCTCTCAAACCGGACAGAAACAACGTTTGATGCAAACTCCCAATACCAACACACTCAACATAAATCAACCCACAACTCATTCTCCAAGTTCACAGGACAAGCCAGAAGAATTAACTCTGTCACCAATTAGACTGTAAGCTCCTCGGGGCGGGAACTCCTCTTCCTTAATGTTACTTTTATGTCTGAAGCACTTATTCCCATGATCTGTTATTTATATTATCTGTTATTTATTTGATTACCACGTGTATTACTACTGTGAAGCGCTATGTACATTAATGGCGCTATATAAATAAAGACATACAAGACAATACCAATGCAAGGAATACACACTGCACACCACTTTCCTCCCGCTTATAACTCCACACTTAATCCAACTGCCATTGAACCAAACTGCAATTCAGTCACACAGATCAGTGTTCGCTATCAATATCTTCCAATGGCTATATTTCTGAGGGGGAAGAAAGAAGAAACTAATTGATTAAAGGACGTGGTCCAATTTAAAGCTATATATCTTTTGTTTGTTAAATCCGGTGCTAATTTTGAACCAGTTTTGGGAGACTGATACCTACACCCTAACTTTGTATAGAGTTGTCAGTTCGTTTCCTTACGCTGCTAGAGTGAGGGTCTTTGCACTTGCAAGAGAAGTGAAAAGCCAGCTCTTACCTCTACTTTATGCGGCCAGTGGAAAAGTATTGCAAAGTAGACAATAGACAGCAGCATCAGCGTGCACTGTACCAGGGCTGAGATAACCAGCATCCTATTCCTGCGGCTGAGCTTCTGATGCCAGCTCTGGCACTCACATACAGCTGGAGTGTTCTCTTCCATCTCATGCCAAGCAATGCAACAAAGATAGTCCTCTACTGTATGTACCTCCAAAAGAAAAGCACCTTTGTGCGATAGCAGCAAGCTCTGTGTAGTGACAGCACTAAAACTTCAGTATAGAGAAAACTTTCTTTTTATACATTAGAAGGCGGGGAACTTCTCTCTGACTAATCTAAATTCCCCCTTTTATCTTTTCTCTGCTGTTTCTCTCTCGCTCGTCTCGGTGTTGTCTTATTGTGGTTTTCCAGTTAAAATGTCACTTCACCTTATATACATCCAGTGTACAATGGCAAATGTATTTTGTCTAGGCTAGTGCTTATCGCAAATCTGTGTTGTACCTAAGAGTCAAACAGGAGGGCTCACAGGGTACAGTCATACCTCGACTGCACGTGGGAATATATTTATTAACATACAGTATGACTAGGTTCCTAGTCAGTTTTTATTTAGTTGTTTTTATTACTGTAGCACTGGGCACAATAAAACAGGTCTATTAAAATGCCTAAAACACATTATATTAACACAATTAAAATAATGCTAGTAGTCATTTTATATAGTACTAGCTGATCTACCCGGCGTTGCCCGGGATTTAATTTTCCCGCTCCCCCCTGTCTCTCCGCTCCCCTGTCTCTTTCTCCACTCCTCCTGTCTCTTTCTCCGCTCCCCTTTCTCTCTCTGCTCCCCCTGTTTCTGTCTCCGCTCTCCCCTCTCTCCGCTCCCCCTGTATCTGTCTCCACTCCGTCTCTTTCTCCGCTCCCCGTCTTTCTCCGCTCCCCCCTCTCTATCCGCTCCCCTCTCTCTCCGCTCCCCGTCTCTTTCTCCGCTCCCCGTCTCTTTCTCCGCTCCCCCCTCTCTCTCCGCTCCCCCCTCTCTCCGCTCCCCCCTCTCTCTGCTACCCCCCTCTCTATGCGCTCCCCCCCTCTCTCTGCGCTCCCCGTCTCTCTCTGCGCTCCCCGTCTCTTTCTCCACTCCCAACTCCCTGTCTCTTTCTCCACTCCCCCTCTCTTTCTCGGCTCCCCTCTCTCTCTCTCTCTGCTCCCCCTGTCTCTTTCTCCGCTCCCTCGTCTCTCGGCTCCCACTGTCTCCGCTCTCCCCGCTTCCCCTGTATCTGCCTCCGCTCCCCGTCTCTTTCTCCGCTCCCCGTCTCTTTCTCCGCTCCCTCCTCTCTCGGCTCCCCCTGTCTCCGCTCTCCCCGCTTCCCCTGTATCTGTCTCCGCTCCCCGTCTCTTTCTCCACTCCCCCCCTCTCTATCCGCTCCCCCCTCTCTACGCGCTCCCCCCTCTCTATGCTCTCCCCCCCTCTCTATGCTCCCCGCTCTCTCTCCGCTCCCCCCCTTTCTCCACTCCCCGTCTCTTTCTCCGCTCCCCCCTCCCTGTCTCTTTCTCCACTCCCCCTGTCTCTTTCTCAACTCCCCCCCCTCTCTTTCTCCGCTCCCCCTCTTTTTCTCCACTCCCCCTCTCTTTCTCCGCTCCCCCCTCTCTTTCTCCGCTCCCCCCTCTCTTTCTCCGCTCCCCCCTCTCTTTCTCCGCTCCCCCCTCTCTGTCTCCGCTCCTCCCTCTCTCTCTCTGTGTCCCACCCCTCTCTGTCTCCGCTCCCCCCTCTCTCTCTCTGTTCCACCCCTCTTTCTCCGTACCCCCCTCTCTCTCTCTGTTCCACCCCTCTTTCTCCGCTCCCTCCTCTCTGTGTCTCTGTCCCTATTCCCCTCTCTGTGTCCCACTTCCCCTCTCTCTCCCCCACTCTCTCTTTTCTCGGGCGTTTCCCCCCCTTCACATTAATGCGCCCCCCCTCCCGTGCACAGCGCGGCCCCCTCCTCCCGTTCCGTGCGTTGGGGCTGGCAGGCAGGCTTAGCAGCTGGCCGAGGTAATCGTGATCGGCGTCGCTTAAGAATTTCCGTGAGGCGGTAGGAGGGTGCAGTGGAGGCGCACGGGAGGGTAAGTGAATGTGAATGTTGTAGGGTGTGAGGTGAAGGGAGCAGCCCCTGTGGTCGGCAGCGCCCCTGCGGTGAAAGGAGACGGGAGGAGGGTGGTGAGGCGGCTCCCGTGAGGAGGTGGGAGGACGTGGCTGCAGTGGCGGGCCTGAGGTGAGGGAGGGAAGGAGGCGGGAGAGGGTGATGTGGCTGCGGCGGCGTCCCTGATGGGAAAGTGAGGTTGTACCGCCGGGCCTGATGTGAGGCGGGGGTGAAGGGAGGCGGGAGTAGGGTGGTACGATGGCTCCCGTGAAGAAGATGTAGTAGTATGGAGGTGGGAGGACGTGGCTGCAGCGGCGGGCCTGAGGTGAGGGAGGGGAGGCGGGAGAGGGTGGTGCGGCTGCGCTGGTGCACCTGAGTGTAAAGTGATGATGTACCGGCGGGCCTGATGTGAGGCGGGGGAGGGTGGTTTTGCTGCGGTGGTGCCCCTGAGGGGAATGGAATCTTGAGGGACGCAAGAGGTGTGGGTGTGTGAGAATGTGAAGGGCAATAAGAGGAGGGGTGGGGGGGAGACAGTGTGCGGTCCTGGCAATAACCCCCTGAGGGGAAGGGAGGCTGGAGGGATGCAAGAGGTGTGGGGGGGTGGGCCGCAAGAGGAGGAGGGTGGGGGGGTGGTGAGACAGTGTGCGGTCCTGGCAATAACCAGAGCGCAAGAAGCGCTCGTAGCAAATGGAGGAGTAGGAGTAAGTTGCTTTCCCGTCAGTCACCAAATGGAGTGTGAGGCCAAGGGTGTGAGTGTGAAGGGCTGTGTGGGCGTGGCGTCAGGCAACCCCACAGGCCAATGAGGTGTTGCCGTCCACCGGCCAATCACAGACGGTGCAGACAGACAAACATTTTTTCACTTTATATATATATATATATATATATATATATATATATCTCTCTCCTATTGGCCCAAGCAGCACACGTGTGGTACTAGGTGGCGAGTAGATTTTTTTTGTTTGGCGAGTAGATTTTTTGGTGATTTGTCGACCACTATATATATATATATATATATATATATATATATATATATATATATATATATATATATATATATATATATATATATATATATATATATATATATATATATATATATATATATATATATATATATATATATATATTGACATTGTATGCTATATTATGTGTAGTAGCACAATTTATACCAACAATCCCGCCTGCTTGTGGGGTTTTTTTTTTAAGTTTTTTTTTTTTTACAGTATTTTAAACGGGAGGGGGTCCCGCAAAGCTGACGCATGTCTCCAGGAACCCTCCAATTCCGAGACACTTCTAGTTTTAGGTGCCAGGTTTCTCCTCTCCGGGAAATAAAATGTCTACGGACCAATAGGAAACCGCAATAGATGTTGTGGTTTCCTATTGGACGACTGCGGCCAGCCTGTTTAAATAACCAGAAAGTGTATTGGTACCTACAATTGTAAATATCTTGGGAATCGTTGCGTTAAAAATAGCGTAGTTCCACACAGGAGGACCATTGCCCCTCTGTGAAAAAAAATCTATTATAAGGGAGAATCCGTATATAAACTGAAATTGTACCATATTTCTAGTTTCTCTCTGGAAAAAAAAATATCTCTCAACTCAATGAATCAGTCAAAGATGTAGAGCTCTCTCTCATTGTCCTCCCAGGTTTCCCCGACAAGAAGAATCACTGGCTGGTTAGTATGGTCCCAAAGAGCTTACTATCTCATTTTGGTCACAGGTGACAAAGTGACTATCCCGAGGTCGCTGTATCTCTAATCACAATTATTTACATCAAAAGCCCAGTGCCTTTAACACCTCTGGTCTAGAGGGAGGGGTCTGGTTGTGGTGTGGATGAATCTCATTTCTTGTGACATTAAAGACACACTATCTCCATGTCTGATACACTATATACATTGTAGCACAATGAAAGAGAAAATAGTGTTATCACGGTTGCCTCAGTTTTACAAGCTTTGATAAATATCCCCCTCAGGCAAAGGTCCCGCTGGAGGCTGCGGCACGCGCGCCTGGCGTTCTGGCGGCGCGCGCACAGCTGGAAAGCGCGATCTGCGCTCTGTTAGCAGCGATCGGAGGTGCGTGGGGCGTGGCTACTGCACTGCTTCCTTTCCTATTAAAACCCTGCAGCTCCCGTTCCTGTAATAACTTCCATTACAGATCCTCATATATATGCTGGTTTATATATTTTATTTTTATTTATTGATAAAAAATGTTTTGCCAGTAAGTAATACATTGAGAGATACCTCTCTCGTTTTCAAGTATGTCCTGGGCACGGAGTTATAAAAAATACATGGTTACAATAAGAGAACAGGGTTATACAGTCACTTCACAGACTCTTCTTGGACATATAAAGTAGGAAAATTGGGTACAGGGGATAAAGGGCTTGTGAATTTCAGATAGAAATAGAGCAACTTTAGCATCAACTAACATAGATGCATTTCATACTTCTCAACTGCAGGTCATTTTTTGCATAATGAATCTTTAATTAAAATTGCCTCTCTTATGAGAGCATTTTTTTCTCACTTGTTAAAACCAAAACGCCCTCATTGGAATGTGCTTAGCATAATGGCTTTATTGCCAGTATTCGCTCGTCTCCGGCTGATAGGATCCAAATGAAGCACACAGACCATGGAAAATTTGGGACAAGTGACTAATATCAGAAACATAAAA